>NC_137911.1:10713189-10873189 GCF_963457725.1 Sprattus sprattus
CCTGCATAGCTTAAATAATAACATAATCAGGTAGTTTAGAATGCAACATGTTTATTTTCCTAAGTTTACAATGGGAAACAAAAACATTTATGTCTGATGCGCATCAATAAGTGGCCTTTAAGCGCAACCTGCTGTGGCGTTAAAATGAGCGCCGCAACATGGTCATTGCTCTGTTCAATGAGAGCAGAGATTCTTAAATTATTCGACCCTCTTGTGAATCCTTTGCACATTTTACTGTGACTATCAATTACCTCGCACCTGAGCCAAGAGAACTTGTCACTCCATAACGACATAAACGCCCGACATTTCAGCTTTTTCTTTGGTGATGCTGTTCGAACATCTAGGGCTTCAGGTATTCAGTGTTTGGAAAGTTCACTTTCTACATGAACTTGCTCAGTTCATTGTTGCTAATTCATAATTTTGAACTACGTTCACAGCTCCAATTTTCAATATGAGGCGAGTGCTATAATTTTTCAAAATCTCTGTCTGCAATACCGCTCTCGGCTCTTCCGCGCGCTCACGCACGGTAATAAAAGGAAACGCGCAACACTGCAGGTATTACAGGTTCATCCTCGTCAGAAGGTTTACCCTCATCAGATGTTTTTGGCCTCTGAAAAAAAGCTTTTAAGGCTAGTCTGCTTGGCCATGTTGGATCCTTCTCACTCAGTTCGCTCCTCGTTTGAAACCGAGGGTTTGCGCTTTAAAATGCAGCATATGCGTGTTGTTAAATAACTTTCTAACGGCAGATTAGCCTGTTCCTTTTAAACATAATAAGGGCAGTGCACGTTTGCTTTATAGGCCTTACGTAATATTAGGATTGTTGTCAAAATTGTGTTTGCGAGACGGGATTTTCAATATGTTAAAGCTAGACACTTGGTCACCTTCCTATGTATGCATTGTATTGGAATCATGCAGACATTACATTTATAGCACAGATCAGTACAGAAGCATTCATATTTATTTTATTTCATCATTCTTAGTTTGGCTAGTTATTCTGCCTCCCTGCCCGCACGTCCGTGATGTGCCATGGATGTTAATTAAAAAAGGAATCATTACGGAAAACCCTCAATGCGTAGTGACTGAGATTGCTACAATATGCTTTTCCTCAAACCCCCGGAAAAAAAGACTAAGTTTGTTGGCTGTCTCACACTGTGATAAACCTGTTAAAGTGGCACTATAGTAATCAGACAGTGTTAGGACAGTAGGTAGCGATCTCGTTTAGTAATAGGAAGGTTTACGGTTCAATTCCCATGCCCGCAATCAAGTTTGTAATCGTGTGTGTCTGTTTCTATGCATATCATATGAAATGTGTAATATAAATGAACTTGAACTTGTGTGTGTGTGCGCACTGTAAGCAAAATGACGGCTCCGCGATCTATTATTATTTTATTTTCTTCATTTAGCTCAGCAAAAACGGTCGTGCCTGCTACGTCCGCGGTGCATCCTTGAATAACGTACCCAGGACGTCTAAAATAGGTTTTGTAGATGTCACCACAATGCCCTCAGGACGTTCTTGCAACTTCCTGCAGAACGTCCCCAGGACCTATAGAAACACGTTCCCCAGACGTAACCACAATGCCCTCGGGAGGTGCTTGCAACGTCCTGCATAACGTCCCCAGGACCTATAGAAAACGTTTCCCAGTTGTCACCGCAACGTCCTCGGGACGGTCTTGGAACGTCGTGCAAAACGTCCTAAAGTTGTCACGGGAACCATACACATTTACGTTTTTAGAACGTTCAGAGAGACCATTACGGGACGTCTAGGGGACGTCATTTTGCTTACAGGGTTTATATTTATTTTGTATATTTATTATATGTGGAATTTATGTTCAGAGTACTTATATGTTATGTTATGTTATTTTATGTTATGCTATGGTAGGTTGTTGTACGGTGTCTTGTCCCAAGAATTTCAATGCCCAGTCTGACTCTGTTTTTCTGTGTATATGACAAATAAATACTTGAACTTGAACTTGAACTTGAACTATTTTGTTTTGTTTTAATCTTTCCAGTCCTCAAGACTTAAAAAACAACATGGGTTGCCATTATCGATCCCAGATGTCAAATGGAAATTGAATGATTAACATATCAGCAGTGCCTTGTTATTTTGCGGTCTAGCTGAAGGCAACTCTAGCTGAGAATGAATCTCACTGATATATCAAATTTGTGCCAAATCTTTGGTCTCATTTAATCAGTTTTTAGGTGTTTGTTTATTTATCAACAATTCGTTACACCTTTCATGAGAGTGATTTCTCTATACCACTAAAGTTGACTACATAATTATTGGCTGCAATCTCAATGAAATTTAGATTTTTGCCATTGTTTCTCTGCTCTTCTGATTGTGTGACAATAGCAACAGCAGATTTTGTATGGAAATAAGCCATTTTCAATGTTGGCAGTCAGTTTTGGCACAGGGTCATGATTTTGGCAATAAGAATGTTACCTTTACCTTTTGGAATGTCTGTTGACACTCAGGGCCTGATTCACTAACATTGCGACCTCAGCTTAATCTGCGCCTTTGCCAAAGCTCAAAATACCGCACAGTGTTTTTCATCCTATTTATCAAACAAGAACGTCGTCTTGTCATTAGCGCCTAACCCCGCCAATTAGTGTCAATATCGCCCCGCTAAAATAGGGTAGACATAGCCTGCGTTTTCCTGCCACCATGGATGGAAAATTCGAATTAGAGCTTTTGGTTGACGAGGTTACAGCAAACTAACCCGGGTAAATATAGAATCTCATAGATATTTTTCCGTTTAGCCCTCCCGTCCACATTAAAAGTTGTGATCACTTTAAGTTCATGACTGTCCTTTATTGGTGAGCTGATTTTGGGAAATTGAGTTTCTGGGGTTGCTATGGCTACCCCTCAGTGTGCCTGTGCAGCTTCATATTAACAAGTTTGTTTTCACAAGTTCATATTTACACATATTAACATGAGTTTATCACACACAGGCAACTGCAAACTGTTAAGATGGTTCCCTAAGCTAGAGATAGCCATGATAGTTAATAGCCAGGTTAACTGCCCATAACATCCCGTTTAATAGTCTGGTAGGAATACACAACCCACCTTATTTAAAACGGTGTATTCCAACACTGAAAACAATGCTTTTCAAAAACACTGCCCTCGGCAGATACATTTGAAAACTGGACTTGTAGTGTGGACAGGGCAGGGGAAACTGAAGTTCAGACGTTCGGTTGCCTTGGCACTTATTTTGGTTATAACGTCAAAATAAACATGGAAGGTGAAATGAATATGCTGCTCTGGCTCTACAATTTAGAAATTGGAAAAGTGTTAGTCGTGTTTAAAAAAGTCTTTCTGCGCGTTGTCTTTGTCTGTGTCTTCGCCTTGCTCTAATAACTGCTGCCATATCGAAGTTTTCAGACTCAATCAAAACGCGCTTCCTGGTTAAGACGTGCTTTTATGAGGCGCATTATTACCCCGCAAATTTGAGACGCACTCTCGCCAGGCAGTTTTAGTAAATACCACGGAATACATAATAAGCCGCGCACTTAACGCCTCTCCCACCTCTTTGCGACACACACCCACACAGCGGTATTCTGCGCTTCTACTCAAATGCGCCTCCTTTGTAAATACCGTTTTGTGTTTACTGCCGCTATTTTACGCCTGAAATGGGCGCAATCCTGTTAGTAAATCAGGCCCTCAGTGTGGCAGTGATTGTTTGCAGTAAAGCATAGAACAAACAGTTGAGAGTTGAGATTTCGAAGACATAACATGGCTTGTCAAAAGATAACTGGCTTGTCAAAAGTGAATTAAAGCTATCTTGTTTAAGCCACTGGCATATGCAGCAGACAATATTTTCAGCTATAGGACAATGCTTCGCATAGAACTGAAATCAAAGATTAGCTTTTCCAACCTTAAGAAATTGATTTTTATGAATCAAATAAACATCACAGAAAGTGACAGTATTCCTCACAACCATCACAACACAAAGTGACTCTGATGAAGCAGGAGTAGAGATTTTTTGAAGATTTCTTCTGTATTTTGTTCCTCAGTTTATGTTTAATAGGATATTTAGTATGCCTGTGGCAGTTGCCTTTTATTGATTTCATTGGGTTGTTGTGTGATGCACGTTTTTCCTTTTAATGGGCACCCATTCACCTTGCCACACACACACAGAGCGACATAATGGGACATTATGTTGAACAGGAAATCACTACACAGATTATGAATCGATATGAACTTGCTTACTTCGCCAGTGAGGTCTGCAATGAATAACGGAGTGATCTCCCCCTTCCTTACCGCCTTTCTTCAACTTTTCATGATGAAATTTATCAGAAGAACGAGAGAAGGAAAGAGTTCCACAGAGCTCGACTCCTTATACATGAGCAAAGTAAATACATAAATAAATGGAAGGACGTTTCCAAGGTCGTACGATGGCATTATTATGCCATTTTTGGATAGCCATTAAATTCATTATGCATCTTTTGTGTACCAACACCCAGGCTATGTTCCTATTGAGATCAATCAGACAATCAAATCTGCAGTTTGGCTTGCTCAGAGCAGGGCAGAAGGAAAATTGCCATAGGCAATCACCACAGAAGCGATTCAATTCAGAACCATTCAAAGCACTAAATACAGAAATTCTAGATCTCCCAACACTAAAGAAATATGTGCAATCTTTATCTACAGTTTATTAGTCAGAACAGTGATTAGTAGCCTTAACTAATCTATATCATTACTAATTTTTAAAAGCATGCAATGTAATTAAGAATTTAGTCATTTAGAGGCATGGCATTCAGTAGGAGCTGTATGATGAGTATATTAACATAAAAGCTATGACTGAATAAGGAATAACATTAATTATGTCTCACCAAGTCTAAGAGAGGGAGGGAGATAATTTGAGAGTACAATAAAGAAAAGGAGGTAGGAAATACAACATTCAATATCATTTCTATTTGTTGCTGCAAACCCATCACAAAGACCTTACCATATTGCAGTTCTATATGCTGATGGATGAGGAAACTTTGTTCCTCATCACCATATCCATCAAGTCCTGTATATCTACGCATATTGGCAGCCGAACTCTACTCACTCACTTTGTTTCTTTCTTCCTCTCCTAGACTAGACTATCTTTGCGTTGGGATCCACTTGTAGAAACCCTCGCCCCACGTGTACCACCCACTATACTGTCATACACTTATTCCACCTCATACTCTATGCCCGCATTCTCCCGAAATGTGAATATTTGCCACCATCGACATTTTTTTGTTTCTACTCTACTTACCCCTGTAATAGTTACCATATGAGCACCCTGTATAACCACTAAGCTGTTTTGCATGTAACATGTTTATGCCATATGGTGTTTCTATGTATTATATACATTTACCCAGTGTATGCTCTGTACATTTACCACTTGTATGCTAGCAAGCTCATGATGCAACATGTATGAATTGTTCTGCTATATTGCTGACGTTCTGCTTAAGGTTTCTTCCTGACTAACAGGGAGTTCCCAATCGCAGTCTGGACCGATGTGACATTCGGGAAATGACACTTTCATTGACCAATCGAAGCACTTTCTATTCACGCCGGAAGGCCGAATTGCGACAAATCCCCACACTGAGCCCGCCCCCTCAGGTCCCCATAAATTGGGGGTGATTACGTCGCTCACCCTCTTTTTGACTCTTCGCCTTGGGGGCTACAGACCGTCAGAAAAACCCTTCTACACGCTTTGCGTATCCTTTTATTCTTGTGTGCTATTTACTCTTTCGAGTTGGTGAGTTGCGGATTAATTCCCTTACTAGCTCTGAGTGCTACAAGGATATTCAACGCTTTAAGCAAGCTGCTGTCTAGCTGGTGACCAAGCACGTCCTCGACTTGCCGTCTCACTACTGCTTACAACGCTTACGTTGATATAGCTCTGGCTAATTTGTGTTTCATTTCAAATGAAGATGTCCAAGCCCTATCCGGACTGTGGCCATCCCCGCGAGAAGGGAGACCGACATCGGCGCTGTGCGCTCTGCCTAGGTAGACCACACGCGTTGTCTGGGGATATCCCTCCCGCATGTGCGCTCTGTGCCGCCATGACGATGGCACGAGTCACCAGGCGACTTTCTCTATGGGAGAGAAGGGACCTCAATCCGAGGGCGCAGGCCGTGCCGTCCAGGGAGGTGTCCCCGGTCGGTCGAGGCTCCCCTTGCCCTGGGAGCAGTGGCGGGCCAGGCGGCTTCCTTTGGGAGGTTGCTGGGTCCTCCTGCTCTTCCCCGGCGCGCTCGGTGGCCCCAGTTGCGGTGACTGCAGTGGCCGCTGAGCCGCTGTCCGAGCTCGACGTCCAGCTCGACGAACTGGATGTTGAAGCCGAGAGAGAGAGTCTGCTGGATGACTCGTTAGAGCACGACTCGGACGAGGACACAGATATGGTTCTGGGTGACGTGCCGCGGGCTATGCAGCCTGCGGGGCCCTCCCGGAACCTGGGCCACCAGCTACACGAGATAGCAAGGAGGGCGGTGAGCCAGCTTGGTCTCCCCCTCCCTCCCCCACCCAGCGTGCGTTCTGCATTGCTGGACAGGGAGTACTATGGTTGCCCACCCCTGCCAGCTACCTCGGAAATCCCCTTCTTCGAGGAGGTTCACGGGGAGCTGGAAACCTCATGGGCTGCGCCCTACTCAGGGCGCGATCCGGTTCCGGGGTTTGCAGCGTACCTCCAGCTGGACCGTGCTAAGGAGGGCGGCTACCTCTCCTTCCCACCAGTGGAGGACACCGTGGCAGGTTACCTCTCGCCTGCTTCACCAACAATGCGCCTTGGCCAGAAACCCGTGCTACCCACAAGGAGCGGAAGGCATATGGTGGTTCTGGCCGAGAAGGCTTATTTAGCTGCGGGGCAGTCGGTGTGCTCCAGTGCTATCAAGCCAAGCTCCTCACGGAGTTCGCGGCTCGTCTTGGGGAAGACGAAACCGTGGAGGACGACCAACCTGTCCCTCCGACTCACCAGGTCTTCGTCTCAAGGGCTGGGGCGAGTCATGGGGGCTTCTGTGGCGACACAGAGGTACCTGTGGCTCTCCCTGGCCAAGCTTTCTGACAGGGAGAAAGCGCCACTCCTTGACGCTCCAGTAAGCGTCAAGGGTGTGTTCGTTGAAGCGGTGGGGGCCATGAACGAGAAGTTCGAGGCAGAGCAGAAAAGTCGTGAGGCTTTCCAGGCGTGGATGCCGCGATCAAGCAGGTCCGAGCCGCAGTCCTCATCGGGGCAAACCACACCGGCCCAGGGAGTGAAACGAAGTGGGTTCCGCTCCTCTGCTCCGCCAGCTAAGGTGCCTGCGCGCCACGGCTGGAATAAGAATCCTTTCCGGCCGCCGGCCCAGCCAGCTAAGCAGCAGCAGCAGCAGCCAGCTGCACAGACAAGCACCGTGGCCACACACAAACCCACCCGCCGTGGTACGAGAGGGCGAGGCAGACAGCCGGCGCCCTGATGTTCGCCGCCCCCTGAAAAGGAAGGGGGGGGAGGTGGTGTGCCCGCCACCACCTGGAAAGGTCGCCAGATGCGCTCATGTAAGGTTCATGTCCAGCACAGCGAAAACGTTCCCACAAGCATTATATCCCCATGTTCTCGACACTGTCCCGTTAGGCGCAGACACAAGACAAGCTTGCTTTTCCCCTCCTGCGATGCACCCGTTGCATTTGCAAAACCAAATTTTTATCCAAACCATGAGGGGGAAACCCCAGATCTCACCCTCCTCCCTAGGAGTGGGGACAGATCAAGGTTTAGGCAGATTGGTTATGAGAGGGCTAGGACCCGACAGATTCAATTTAGTTCCCAGGCTGGCAGACTGTGTTTTAAGCTGGCGCGCATTAGCAGTCACGCCCTGGGTGCTGAGGACGGTCTCAATGGGCTACACACTGCAGTTCGCCAGACCTCCTCCCAAGTTCACGGGTGTCATTCAATCATGGGTGCCACGAGTTTGCGCACATATCCTTCAACAGGAGAAAGATCGATACTCGTAAAAAGGGCTATAAGCGTAGTGTCGCCCCCCCCCCCCCCCCCCCCCGCCCCCAACTTGTCATCGCCAAAGATCAATTTTACACAACGTTTTTTTCTTAGACTACTGTATATGTATCATAATTTGTTCTTAATTTTTTTGGTCCTCTATGTTCTTGGCAGTGCCTGACGCAAAGAGTCACTGGGTATAATTATGTCCCTGCTTAAGACTCATGTCAATAGGCTACCATAGCAGTTTAGTTTTAGTAAACACTCATGTAAGAATGGAAAACTGTGTCCTACTGCTACTGGGATTTTATTGACAGCGTATTATAACGTTTGGCGAATTATGACCTTACTGATCTTTTCTGTGGATGATATTTAGTGGTTTCATATTGTACTGACTTTATGTTCTGACCTTGTGATCAGCATCACTGATATTCAGGGTTTGCTTCAGTATCTTACGCCCCTTGTCCTTATCCGACAATGAATGGCAGAAAATAAAATTGGAGTACGGACAACTAATGCCCGTTGAGGATGCAGATTTAAGTATGGATCGGGCCAAATTTTTCTGTCTGAGCCCGGCCCGGTCCGGCAGAATAGTAACCGAGCCCGGACCGAGTCCGACAGCCATTAAAATGTGTTTTTTTCGAATCCGAACCAAGCCCGACGGAATCAATTTCTCAACTGTTCATAGTAGCCTACTAATACCAGATTTACGTACATTGTTTATGAATAGCCTGGCTTTATTAAACTGGGGCATCAACAGTTAAATGCTCTCTCACACAAAAAAGCGCTGTTAAACGCACAATGGTGCACAATAAGGCCAATAAGCATATTTAAATTAAATGATTCACATTGCAAGAACGTTTAGTAAAATGGTGCGGCTCCTTTAAGAGGAGCATGTACAGGGAGGGAGAATGGTGACGCATAGTTTGGATGCAGCGACAAAGATTTATGTGCTGTAACAGTGTTAACCAGTATGTGAGTAACGTGAGTTTTAATAAAGCATAGCGTGTGTAATGTGTAGCTATTTCATTCCGTTTTGTAACTTTTCCTGCTGTCTGTAAAGGGAAGGGAGGTAAAGGAAAGGGAATTAACCCTGAAGTGAAACACATCTAACTAATCTACTTCGGCCTGGAGCATTTTACTCCCCTGCAATCCCCAACTACGGTCAGACAGACAGCAGGAAAGGTTAACAAACGGAATGAAATAGATGATGAGAATGATACACCAACGGAGGCACAACAGACAAGTCTTACCATTGAAGATCTTTTTGCACGCCGACGTTCGTTATGAAATTATCTACATCCAACCATTGAGAGTTGCCTCAATCATATTTCATTAAAACTTCACACTTCTTAAATTGGACATATCCAACAGCCTAATTAGAATCTGCATCGTCTATCAAGCAGAAATATCTCCATACAGTAGATTTCCCTTTGTTTAGTATCATTTTAAACTCTCCAGATGACAGTTTCTCTTTAACTTGCGCGAGTGTTTATGTGCTATGGACCAAACCATATTTAAAAAAAGGGGGTTATTGCTCGGAAAAAAGAATATTTTTTTTTAATTTTGCTTGATTTTTTCGCTTTGTTTTAACTCTGATGCATTAGTATGAACATAAGATATGCCTATACATAATAATTTAGTCATAGAAATGGAAGCTTACATAATAGGCTACTGGGGTTTTTGTGGGCAAGATGCTGGCAAGCCTTGGCCGTATGGCGAGCCCCGCATTTCCTCTCGGCAGCGGCTCCACTGGGCATAGTGACGCGCCGCGTTATCGTAACCACAGACGCCTCAATGGAAGGCTGGGGTGCGATATGAGAAGGATATTCTGTGAACGGGCGTTGGTCATCAACGCAAGCCGCATCACGTATAAATGTGTTGGAACTGGGAACGATTTTTCTAGCGCTTCGGCATTTCACACACATACTAAGCGGGCGTCATGTACTCGTCAGGACGGACAACACGTCCGCCATGGCATACATAAATCGCCAAGGGGGGGTACGCTCCCCTCCGCTTTACCATTGGGCAAACCGACTACTCCTGTGGGCGGCGAAGCTACATCCAGGCTGGGTGCCTCTGGAACTGCAGCAGCTGGGGAGCCTGGTTCATGCAGGCTGGGGGTCTCCAGGACTGCTGCATCCAGGCTGGGTGCCTCTGGAACTGCAGCAGCTGGGGAGCCTGGTTCACTCAGGCTGGTGGCTTCTGGGCATGCGTCATCCGGGCTGTCAGCCTCTGGGCTGCCTGGTGCACTGGGGGCATCGGGAGCTGCGACCTCCGGGCTGGCGACCACCGGAACCATGGGAGCAGGGAGGTTGGGAACTGGAAGGGACCGACATCGAAAGGAACTGCAGTCCTCTGTGGGGCAGGGGTCGCCAGGGTATTGGAACTGCAGCCCGGCGAGGTACCAGCACTGGCACAGGGGTACGCCGGAACTGGAGCCAGGCGAGGTACCAGCACCAACACTGGTGTGGGAGGAACAGGCAGCAGTGTGGACAAGGGAAGTAGCGCCTCTCGTCGAGTGAGCAGGAGAAGAGGCAGCGTCTCTCAGAGCAGCCCTGATTTGTTCCAGTCCTAGCTTCCTCTGAAGGTAACGAGCAATGTCCTCCTGCTGGCGAGCAGGATCCTGCTGTTGGAGGATATCTTCCCGCTCCTGCTCCAAGACTTGCACGCCATGAAGCAGTGTCCCCAGCAGCGTCTCCCTCATCTGCTTCAACCATCGCTGCTGGACAACACCTGCTGGGTCCATGATCGGGTCGTTCTGTCAGGGTTCACTCAGGGATGGAACCCGAGATGCTGGGTTTGGGGAACCAGCACTTAACCCAGTGGGCTACAGAGAGGACACAGTTGCAGGACGTTGAAAATAGTTGGTTTATTTGCAAAACAGGGACATCTCCCAACAGAAGTATTCCAACATAAAAGAGAAATCCCCAAAACACAGATCAAATCCAGGGCAAAAGGCCATAAACTAAAGCATCTAGTAAAGTGTAGCTATCACAGGAACTACGCCCTAGCAGCAAGAGGCAATGCTTAAAAGCAACCCGAATGCCACAGCCCTGCTGCCGACCCGGACCCTGCTGCCTACCCTGCAGCCTCCTCTGCCGACCCTGCAGCCTATGCTGCTGACCCTGACCCTGCAGCTTCTGCTGCCGACCCAGACTCTGCAGTCTCAGTCCCAGGCGCCCCTGTCCACGGCATTCCTTCCCCAGGCGCTCCTGGTCCCATCCCAGACACCCTTGCCCCTGTCTCCTCTGTCCTAGGTTCCACATTCCCAGTACCCAGTGCTGCCAGCCCCAGTGAACCTGGCTGTCCAGGTGCCGAGGCAACCCCAGCGACTGGTCCTGCAACCCCAGCCACTGGTCCTGCAACCCCAGCCACCGCAGGTGCTGCAACCCTGACCTCATCCTCTGACGGGGTCTTCCAGTTCCTGGCCAAGGAGAGGAATCTTGGTCTCCTCAGCTCCATCAAGGCTTCCAGTCGCCTGCCAGACCGTTTGCCTCAGTGTGGACGCCCGCACGGCCACCCGCACGGCCACCCGCACGGCCACCCACAAGACTCTGCCCCCACTTGGCCGCCCGCCAGGCCACCCACCAGACACTCCAGTAACATCACTAGTGGACTCCCTCCACCCACCCTATGTGGTTTTGTTTGTTGACTTTGGGCCTGATTTACTAACAGGATTGCGCCCATTTCTGGCGTAAAATAGCGGTCGTAAACATAAAACGGTATTTACTAAGGGGGGCGCATTTGAGTAGAGTCGCATATTAACGCTTTGAGGGTGTGTACCTGCAAACAGGTGGGATGGTTCCGAAACGTGGGTTGTAACGTGCTATTTAATGGGAGGAGTGCGCCTAATGATGTATTGCGTCGTATTTACTAAACTGCCGGGTGAGCGCACATCTCTGATTTGCAGGCTAATTCTCCGCCTCATAAAAGCACGTCTTAACCAGGAAGCGCATTTCCACTGAGTCTGAAAAACGTTGATATGGCAGCAGCAAGGCGACGACAGAGACAGAGACAGCGAACAGAAATATTTTTTTCAACTCGTATAATTCATATTCATATATATGAAATTAAACTTCCGAACGTAATTGGAGAAATTGATCGCACCCACATGCAAACAGTCCCACCTTCAATCCACGAACACGTTTACCAAAACAGAAAGCACACCTATTCAAGGAATGTCCAGGTCATATGTGATGCCAACATGACCATTACTTACGTGGTAGTGGTCTGTCCATGACAGTTTTATCTTCCGGAATAGTTCCATCTATCCATGATTGAGCAACGGTGATTTTGGCTACTTGGTAAATGTATTTGTTTCAGTGGGGATATATTGTAGTGAACCCATGTCCCTTGTAGAACGTATTAATCTCGCCATGTACACATCTATATTGTTATAATAGACAGTTTATGCATTAATGCCACCAATAGCATATTATTTATAATCGTGTTCTTTTAAACATCTCGCTGTAGGTGATGGCGGGCAAAACAACAATATAACCCATTGAATCAGGTTCAGTGATTGAGCGAACGTGAACCAATATATCTATCTCGTTATCTATTCGCTGAACCTTAGTTTTTTCTTCCTCGAATCTCCATGGTGGCAGTAACTTGCTGGCAAGTTCTCCAGTCTTTTAACGGTGCGCTAAATAATGATTGCCCAGCGCGTATCTGGCTTGATAAATATGACGGAAAATGAGGGGAAACACCGTGCGTTAATGTGCGCCTGGCAAAGGCGTAGATTAAGATGCGTTCGCAAATCAATGTTAGTAAATCAGGGTCTTTAAAGGGTGGAGTAAACACAGTTTGCCCAGCGCAGATCTGGCTTGATAAATACCACGGAAAATGCGCAAAAACACTGTGCGTTAATTTGCGAACGCAGATTAAGCAGCGCTTGCATATTAGTAAATCAGGCCCTTAGTGTTTTCTGTGTTAACATGTGTCTTTGTTTTCTTTGTTTGCCTCACCTGTTTCCCGTTATGTTCACTCACCTGATTCCCATTGCTTGTTCTCACCTGTTGCCCATTGTGTGTCACTCACCTGTTTGTTATTGCCACGTAGCCACAATTAGCCATGTATAAATGCCCTGCTAGTTTCTATGGCCCTTATCGGGTCGTTATACTGTTGCCTGTCTGTCTTGCGTGAGTTTTTGAGGTTTGCTTCTCTGTGGTTCTCAGGCCACTTTTGTGTCACGTTGCTTTTAAGCATCGTCTCTCGCTGCTAGGGCGTAGTTCCTGTGATAGCTACACTTTACTAGCTGCTTTAGTTTATGGCCTTTTGCCCTGGATTTGATCTTCTGTGTTTTGGGGATTTCTCTTTTATGTTGGAATACTGCTGTTGGGAGATGTCCCTGTTTTGCAAATAAACCAACTATTTTCAACATCCTGCAACTGGGTCCTCTCTGTAGCCCACTGGGTTAAGCGCTGGTTCCCCAAACCCAGCATCTCGGGTTCAATCCCCGAGTGAACCCTGACACTATGATAAACGTGCAATGTGTGACCAAGACACAGACCTCAACCGCCGCAGTAAACTAGGGGAGAACGCATTCCCTAAATGAATAAATGTGTATCAGGTTTAAGGAAATTCTATACCTTGCAATTGTACCATAAACCACACAATGTGTGGGTCTCCTTATACAGGAAAGAGAGAACATCTCTCACAGTATTCCCAGATTTGATGGTGTATTTGATTTGATGTCCAGACCATCAGGACATTTCATCTTGGCCTGTAAGTTAGTGAGCAGAGATGGTCGTTTGTCATTATTATTTCCTTGGATGGGTGTGTATGCTCCCTTTTAATTTCTGTATGTTGTTTTTTATTCCACTGGGTTGACCACAGTGAAGAGCAATGCTTATGGGGCTGGTATTCATGGGTTGTTGGCGCATGATCACTAAAAACTGACCAGGACATATTGAAGACCTCAATGGTCAAATTTGTTTCGTTCTTTCTCCCTTTTTTACATTTTGTGACAAAGATGTATTTTTTTTTAACTCAAAAACACCTCTTCCTGCAAAGGTTCTTGGTTAAGTTCATTGGCTTCTGAAATGGTTTCTGTGATACAAAGGGGTACCTTGAATTACCTCTTAGGATTCCACTTGTGCATGAATGTTTTCAGTTAGAGGAAATACCAGGAATATCAAGGCATGTCAGACTCCCTAAAAAAGTCTGACGGGCCTCAGTCGCTAGATGTGCCTAATGCCACATGGAGTTGTCAGCTTTAAGAAACTACTTAGGAAATACTAATGTTAATGTGTCATGTACCTTATAATGGTGATTTGATACTGACTTAATCCTCAATCAGGAATTTGATCTGGACAAATATTTTTCCTGAGTATTGTGTATGTGAAACAAAGAAGGTCACATTTTGAGACATCATGCATTTTAGAATGTATGATCTCATGTCAGCACCCACTTTCTTCAAGGTTCACCCACCTTGGGCCTTTACCCTGTCTCTATTTTTATTTCTATTGCACTCGAGGATTCAGCTGTTCTTTGTCTAAATGGCAGTATCTACAATGCTTGTTCCCCTGCTAAAATAATGGAATTTCCAAATGGTTGCATTTGTCTTAGACATAATGCTCTAAAAGCACAGTATTTTAGCAAACATAGCAGTTACAGGGCACTCTACAAGCACCATGTCTGCAGGAATAACAAAGAGGTGTGTACCTCAGCTGGATGGATGAAAGGTCAATCTTTGAATTCAGACAGAAGTGGAAAAAAAATTCAAAAAGGACAAATGGTTGATAGATGGTCAACTTCCAAGAAAACACACAAGTGGTGAAACATTGTTTTTAAACAATCACCCAAAGCTCTTCAGAGCATTAAAATGGGACGACAAAGGTTTCCTACGTAATACAGCTAGAGCTTATCAATAATACACAAGAGCAGGAAAAACAGGAAAAACAGATTACTGTAATACCTCATGAACCAAGTGGCCACTGGTAGTAAACCCAAGATTCATGTGATCACTTTCTTTCAACGTAGTGTTCCTCAGTTCCTCTAAACAAGGGGGACTCAATAGGCGGACCGCGGTCTGTATCAGGACCCAGACACAATCAATTGGACCGAAGCCAAAATCAACATTCTAATTGAATCATGATCCAAGCAAGTTTTTATTGGTGCGTGATTTCGCGTTATATATTTTTGTCCTACTCGATATGGTTTCTATCTTCCGTGTCCAATCCAATCACTTTGACAACTCACTCACTCAATGTTGGCCGCAAGCTCTCTGTGGGTCACGCAGGTTGTGTGTGTCAATGGCAACAACGCGGGCAGATCGATTTGTGAACGGTATCTTTTCCCAGCAAACGAAAATCATCGCGTGCTTTAAACCCAACAAAAAACAAAAAGTTGATTTCTAAAATCGCGAATTTTAGACAGAGTGGACTGACAAGTATGTCTTTGTGCTGCTTGTGGGGAGCACAAAGCCTATGTGTTTAGTACGGTGGCCGAGAAGGGCAAAACACAAAAACAAACTCGGGAACATTTTTACATTTTGTAAAACACTTTAACAAGTTTTCGAAACACTTTTACAAGTTTTTTACGAAAATTACATTTTAGAAAAAACTTTTGCAAGTTCCGGAACAAAATAACATCTTAGAAAACATTTTTGCAAGTTCAAAAAAACATTTTTACAAGTTCAAAAAAACATTTTTGCAGGTTCATTTTTCTTACGGAAGGGGAATGCCCAAGCTCAGAGGTTGAGCCGGAAATGACAAGGAAAGCGCTCGAGTCGAATTCAAGTTCATAGCGAGTCAAGAGGGACAGCGGTAGAGCAGCGTTTTGTCCGTTCTGTGGCCAACACATGAGACTATTAACACGGTTTTGTTTTTCGTGTGGCAGGTCTTTAGAATGTTTAAATCGCGCAGACCAGACGGAAGGACTAGATGTGCTGCAGCAGTGCAAACTCTATTTTCATGAGGGACACTCGTACGCTGTGATCGTGGACATGATGTCGTGTTTACATGATGTACAAATCAGTTTGAGGTCTCTGAAAGGCCAACTTAATGATGCCGGGTTATACCGCAGAAGGAATTTCTCCTCTTAGGCCATAAGGTGACCCTCGAAAAGTGCTTTAGAAACCTAAGTTCGCTCCTCAGGCTCCGAACTAAGCGAACTTCAGTTCATAAAAAAGAATGAGTTATGTTAAGGATTTAAACCAAAGTTCGCCGTTTTTCGCAATGCAAGGCTATTCAAATTCACACCGTTTAATGAAGAACTAGTGTCTCCGAGGCGAACATCATGTAAACATGACATCATGTCCACGATCACAGCGTACGAGTGTCCCTCATGAAAATAGAGTTTGCACTGCTGCAGCACATCTAGTCCTTCCGTCTGGTCTGCGCGATTTAAACATTCTAAAGACCTGCCACACGAAAAACAAAACCGTGTTAATAGTCTCATGTGTTGGCCACAGAACGGACAAAATGCTGCTCTACCGCTGTCCATCTTGACTCGCTATGAACTTGAATTCGACTCGAGCGCTTTCCTTGTCATTTCCGGCTCAACCTCTGAGCTTGGGCATTCCCCTTCCGTAAGAAAAATGTACTTGCAAAAATGTTTTTTTGAACTTGTAAAAATGTTTTTTTGAACTTGCAAAAATGTTTTCTAATATGTTATTTTGTTCCGGGACTTGCAAAAGTTTTTTCTAAAATGTAATTTTCGTAAAAAACTTGTAAAAGTGTTTCGAAAACTTGTTAAAGTGTTTTACAAAATGTAAAAATGTTCCCGAGTTTGTTTTTGTGTTTTGCCCTTCTCGGCCACCGTAGTTTAATCTGCAACGAGATTGCCCTTGCGAAAAGTGGTAACTTGAAACGTCACTATGAAACAAAGCCTGCACACTTCGAACAGAAATACCCGCAGAACTCTGAGGTAAGGGACAGGAGCCCACTCACTAATGAACACTTACATCAGTGCCTCCGCCTGGCCTTCACACCTTTTATGCCCAAGTTTAAACCACAAAAAAGTGTCCCCTTTCACACAAATAAGGCCAGACCACATCACCTTTTGTGCATAGGTCGAACGTTTTTGTTGGAGCTATGTTTTTGGATTTTGACCGTCAATGTTCCGGACCCTGGACTGAATGGAAATTTGGCGAGTGGACCGTTTAGGTTTCCAATTGAGTACCCCTGCTCTAAACTGTTTAAATAAATATTGGGAAAACAAATTATTTCATTAAATTATTACATTTGAAATGTTTTTCTTTTTTGCCTGTTGATATTGATACTGAAATATCTTCTTACACACTTTCAGCATTTCCAGTCAGAAACAAGGACGTACACTGTCATGCGCGTCTCATTGCTTGTTATTTTTATTGTTCTTTGGTTTTATTGTTCCTTCTATTGTTCCTTCTATTGTCCCTTGCAGCATTGAAGCGTTGACTTTATGGCCCAGCTGCACACTGCCTGAAGGGAAGTGGAGAGATCTGAAAAATTAGGGGAAAATGTGAAACTCAGTGGAAAATGGGTAGTCTGCTTAGATTAAATATGACAGAACAAAGAACTGTGTCATTTATGTTTGTGCAGCACAATTATCCATGACATTTCGTAGCTTTTGTTCTGTCACACAGTCCCTGTGTCTTTTGTGTGACCCACTGTTTCAACAGAGCAAACATTTTTGTGGCTGGGAAAAATTAAACTGAAAAAAGGGACACAGGACGAAACAGCTGCACAACGAGAGTGGCAAATTAATTAAAAGTGTTCCCTTTAAGTAAGAGACCTGACAAGGGAAAATAACAAAATAATGATTTTACACAGTACAGAGCAGATCCAAGATTACAATAGGCACAAAATGTCCTTGATTGTGCATGCTTTCAAACTCTACTGCAATGGGCCAGACAAACAACAAGCAATCTCCTTCTGCAGCCCACCTCAGTTTGATTGCAGATATTGTTTAGAAGTTGAATGCAAAGAAAAACATTATAATCACATAGAAACAGTATAAATATTCATTTACCAAAAAAAAGGGCTCTGAAATGACTTCATTTTCAAAGCAAAAATCAACATATAATTTCTCCTCTTTCTGCTATTTTGTACTTAAAGTACTTGAGTGGGTGGGTATAGGTATACAATTACATATTCAAGGATATTTTAATATATATACTTAAAAGTGTTATCTTCATTAACAATTTCTTATAGTTTTGTAGAAATTCAGAAAATAAACCCAGAAAGTATGGCACTATCTTATCACCACAACTGGCTTCACAAACTGGACAGACCATGTATGGCACCCTTATAGTGTGTGCTGCTGGCTACCAGATTAATATTAATGCAGTGGAGGCAAGAGTGACTTATGGGAAAGAAGTGAAGCCATTGCTCACAAAGTGACCTCCAGGAAGAGACTTCTTGTCCTTGTGTGGTTGCCCTCTTGGGAGCTATCCTTGTCCCATAAATATTCAGGTTCTTCCCTGCCAAAGGGATTACCGTTGTGGCCTTCATGGGGATGACGTGGCATATGCGGTTACTATGGGTTTGGAGAAAGTGGTAACACATTCATTGTACACAGAGCAAACGTGGTCTTTCTGTTCCTCCATAATCTTTAGTCAGCAATGTTCATGCCTTGGGTAGTGCATCTGAGGTTATTAAAGGACAGATTATGAAGTGACTTTAAAACAGGAAGTTCAGATATGTTAACGGAAAGGAAAAGAAAAAAATCTTTCTGAGAGGTACTATACAACCGGTACAGAGAGACTGTAGATATGTGTCACTTACATCTACTGCATGAAAGTACCTGTCATGTTGAAAAGGTCCCGCCTTCAGATTCTGCACTACCTTTTTCCGATTTTGGGTGCTTTAAGAACACAGAGGATACTACAAATTCTGAATTAACTGGGCTTCTTCCTTGGCAGACTTCAAATTATCCTAAACATCGGAACAGTCCATCAGTGAGATTTGATGACATATCATCCTTCAAACGCAAGGATTCTTCCTTGATTTTTTGCGAAACACCCGATGATTTTGCTGGCACCCTTAATACAGGAAGTTATGTATCGGATTCAAACAGAATTTAACCAAATACAATTTTGAACCAATTTATAACGGAGGCTGACATGACTACCAGGCGCATTGTATGAGTAAACATTTTAAATTACATAATTATTTTGCATTATCTAATTAATTTATGTTTAACATGTTTACATAAGTAGATTTTTCCCTCTGGATAATTGGAAAGGGGCGGCTCCCTGCGTAAACCAGCTGCGACTGACACAAACACACACAATCACACACAAACCATTTTCAGTTCTAAATCACAAAACTCACACCATATCTCTGCTCTGTTTTTTTCTGTTAGGTTTCTCTCTGCATTAAATGAGCTGTCATAATTGCATACTGTGCAACTACAAGGCTTCTGTTATTTGTTTTTAAATCAGTCCTCAGTATGCAGTACAGTCAATGCTGAATATACAGACTTTCCATCTAAGCTTGTTAGCGTCGGTGGTAATGACAAACATTGTGTTATGGTATTTGAGTGTAAATGGGTATTAGGCATAGCAAGAGAAAAAAAGACATTTTTGCCAAGCAGACTTGTAATCCACAAATGTACCTGCATTAAACCCAAATTGCAATAGTTATTTTTTTCATTGTCATTGAGATGAGCATGTTAATGTAGAGGGTTAACTCCTGTAAAAATTATGTTTTATTCTAATGCATAAACCACTCTGAAAAGACCCCTACACCCATTACATATGCAATCTACAAAGGCTAAGTTTTTCCATGCCATCTTGGCCTTATTTACTCTTTCATTTCGCTCACAGAAGACCGTATGTTGAATTGCATCTAGAGACTTAGCTCTTATAGGTTTCATAGTCTACACACAAAGTTCTCAATTTAGGAGGCTGTCACATCATGGTCTTATTGATTGCTCCATTTTCCTCTGCTTCCCTTTCGTTCTGAGTTTAACCATTAGAACAAATCAAAAAGCATCAATAAATGAATCTAATAAGTTCATGCCATAAAATCACAAACAGTGCCTTTGGTATAACTAAACATTATAGGAAAGCAAAAATTGTAATCTTCACGGCTCTTGTTGACGTAGCAGCAAGTGTGACTCCTTTTTGTGACAATTTTTGGAGTTCACTTTTTAATATGCCATGACTTTTAATTTGTTATCTAACTGACCTTTAAAGTTTAAAATATAAAATTTAAACTGACCTTAAATCTGAAATATAGGTCCCAGAATGACCATACGCATAAAGCATAAATAGATACAGGGACATCTGCGGAGGCAATAAAAAGTAGAAAGATGCATTTGGAGTGTTGCCAAGAAAACAGTTTCCTGCCTAACGCTATCTAGACACCTATTTCATACCATATTGATCATGAATAATATGACATGATAGCATGTCACCTTTGTCTACCCACATCTCTTTCCTCTCGACATAGCACACATTCCATGGCTATACCATGTTACTGCGTACTGCATCTGTGCGTAGCTGAAAAAAGGAAGTGAGAGGAAATCAGATTTTTTTTTTAGCAAAACTACCATTACGAAACAGCTATTTTACTAAAGACTCGTGGAGTCTGAAGTCTGAAGTCTGTGGGTGTCAGTCACTCTTTGTGCTTTTAAATTTGAGCTGTCATAACAGTTCTAAGTAGACAGCTCGGCCAGAAAAAAGATTGCATGATGTTTGTCATTTGAACAAATTGCCATTGATGAATATGTGATTCAGGCATGAACAGTGGCGGTTCTACATGGAATAACGCCCCAGGTGAGACGCCCTCCGAGCGCCCCCCGCTTTGAAACAAATTATATATTTTTTATTATAACCATATAAGTGAAATACAGACTTAAAAGTATCAATTGCACAATTCCTTCAATGGAACATTTGAATAACACACTTAAGAGAATTAATGCACACATCATGTACCACTAACGTTAGCTAACCAGCTCTCTGCAAGTTAGGTGGTGCAAGCACTCAACATGAATTATTGTTAGTTGAGTTAGCTAATCGTGGCTAACGGGATTTTGCTAACGCTTGCTAGTATAGTTGTGTCAAAAGAAAATCTATGGTCTAACCAGCTAGCTACCAGCCTGTTAATTATTAAGATTATACTAGTACTCTGTATGCTGTTTTATTCTGTAAGATGTGGCTAGCGGGATTTAGCCTAGTGTCAGATGAAAGAACATGTTCATACCCTATGGCAGGGTTCGGCAATAGGCGGACCGTGGTCCGGGTCCGGACCCAACTGACGTCGTCTCTGGGCCGAGACACAATTGCAAAAAAAAAATTATGTTTTTTTAAATAATTTGACCAAGCGGTTTTAACATCTGATGTTTGGGTGACTATACAAACCCGTTAAATACATTAAATTAACCATAACTTTATGGTAGGCTATGCTTTTGTTTAAACTTGATAATGCCAGTAGCCAATCAGATGATAGCCTACTCTACGCAGCACGGGCTCGATTTTAAAGCTGCGAGCTGTGGGACTGGTGCACGGCTGCACGCACGAGCTGCAGACAAGTTGACTGAAGAAAATAGTGGGTGAGAGTTGAGAGGGAAAGATTCATTGCAGTTTGCGGTTGAAGAGAAAGATGGCATGCTCTAAGAAGAGAAAGTTAGACAGCGAGAACCGAGCTTTAAAAGAGGAGTGGACAGACGTGTACATGTTCATTCTGCCTGCGCGCAGCTGTAAGCCTGTGTGCCTGATATGCTCTGAGACGGTGGCACTCGTCAACGTGAAACGCCACTAAGATATGAAGCACGAAGAATTTGATCAAAATAACCCTCTCAAATCCGAACTGCGAGCACAGAAAATACATGATCTTAAAGCCCAGTATGCCCGATCTCCCATAATCCTGACTAATTAATTTACTGCCCAACAAACGAGTGCATGAGTGCATGAGTGCTGTAGCTGAAACTTTGCTAGGGAATATGCTGGACACTATGTTTAATGTTAATAATATGGAAAAACACAATAAACACTGTTGAAATATTATTGAAATGTAGACCTTAATTTGATCTGATAGTCAGTTGTTGACCAAACAGATACTTCTAGCGCCTATACTTATATTGGCTAAATATGCCCCTTAATCATAATGCACACCTTGACTGTTGGTACATAAAACACATGCAGTCCTATATCAGTGAAATCAACGGTCATAAAAAATGTGTGATAGACCTCCGGACCCAAGCTTGAGGAAAATTCTTGAAACTGGACCCCTTAGAATTTTAATTGGATACCCCTGCCCTATGGTCAAATCAGCTAGCTAACGCTAGCTAGCAAACTATTCTGTTGGTTACTCTTGGATGAAAACACATTTTTACCTTGTCCACTTGAGCATCCTTCAATAGTTATCTTGATAATGTAATAGACGACTTTGTAAAATATGTATAAAATTTCCCTCTGGATAAATAAAGTATCTATCTATCTACCTACATATGTTTTGTACTCTGCTAACTACTACCTTCACCAGTTGGATAAGTTGATGCAGTCAGTGGTCTCCTTCCACTAATTCACCTTGCCCTTGATGACCACATAATCGTTCTGTATTACCTATTTGTATTAGCCATTTCACACAATTCAGAAAAACGAAAATGTGCAAGAATTATAGGCCTGTAATTATAATGTTATGAATGTGCGTTATTTGGAAGAAAGTCGAGGTGTGACTGCTATTGCTCTTTACAGTGGATCCCTCGGATGGAGAGAGCAGGGAGACGGTAGGATTAGGTGGAAGTGCCTAAAACAGGTGTACAAGGTTAGCTCAATTCTTACAAATCCATATGAAGTTAACTAAATTGTGAAGTTGTTAAATAATAGTTGATGAATCATGATTTGAGCCTGTTGTGCAAAGAATAGACTTGAAAAGTGTTACTTGATAGAAAAAAACAGATATCAATATTTAAAAAAATATCAAACATTATGTAATTCCTATAAATGAAAAGGCATTTATAAGATCTTAGGCTACTAAAATAGGGCCTGCTACTGTGCGAAGGGCAGTATGCTCCCTGCTGCCTAGTACACCTATGTTGCAGGCTGCCACTGAGAGACAATGAGCCGAAATCTCCCATTTGTGTCTATAATGTATTTTTTCACATTGCTAAATATTTTCCTCTTTTGTCTACATTGCAAAAGTTGAAGCTGTCACTGTGTTTATCATTATTAGTTTGCACTTAAAGGGGCTATAAATTCAAACTTTACTGTTTGGCCCATGTGTGTAATGTAATGCTAGTAAAGCAAGCTTTAATTTAAACCAGGCTATTTCTTAGTACCCCTCAATAGTACCCCTGTAGTTGCGCCCCTGTACGGATGGTGAGAAGGGCCTAGCTCTTGTCCTCAACTTGGGTCCCCAAAAGGCCAAGTTCCCCCCTTCCCAGAGTTCCATGGATTCTTCAGTAAGTTATCCAATCCAAGGTTCTATGTCAATGTTGAACAGCAAAAGCTGAGTGTCCTCGCTGATCATAAAGCCCAGCATTGAATTTACAACATTATGGCACCCACAGTGCAGACATAGAAGACTATAAAATGGCTCTAGTGGTAGAAGGCAGTGTAGTGTAGCTTCAGGTTTACCTTGAGTCATCTTTGAGACGATAAGTACTGGTCAGGGATCTCTTGTCCTCTGGATTTGATGCCTGATGTTATTGTGTAGCTGCACTGTAGAACTTACAGATTGTTGATCGGTCTAGTTTTTCCGTAAAGTGGAGAGTGTCAAATGATCATTTCCTCTTCAACATTTATTGAAGTGACTAGTGAGAAAATTGAATTGATTTTTCAGCTAAATTCTAGAGGTCTAACTCTAAGGGCTCAGGGGAAGAGAAAAAGCCCACAATGGAGCAGAAATAAATGGGCTCTTGAGATTTCATCCACGGTCAGCAGGGTGCCAATCAAATCAACCCCAGTCATTTCCATAACTGTGAACAATTATCCCATCATGAGCGATAGAGTTGTTAGCCTTTAAAAAGACACATTTTATCTGGGAACATTTTTGAAAAGCTAGGAGAGGACGACAAGCAGGATGGAACTGACTAGGTACCACAAAGGCAGTACCACTGAAATAATGTTAGTGACTGAAGGAAGTGGTGGAAATAGCATTTTAATTCCTTAAAATTAATGTAACAAAATGCATGATTAATTGTCTACAGACAGTAATAAGCTTTAGTTGTACTGTATAATGATCAATATAAATTGCACAATTATCATCTAGCCCCTGATTAACTTTTATGGATAGATAGACAGTAAACTGTCTTTGGTTATCTGGTAAATATTCAGTTTGTTATTGTTGTCTGCATATAAAAATACTGCTTCATAATACTTCCAACTCTAGTGTCTTGTCTGAGGTTCAGCTATTTCTTTGCCTTCAAATAATTTGTGGAATGAGGTGAATATCAGTATACTTGGCTTGGGGTCCTACATATCTTAAAGATGAAACTAAACAGGGAAATTCTTTAAATCCAATACCAATGCATATGAGCACAGTATTTATTATATCTTTATCACAGTATATACAAATAAAAAGTTCCATTAAAATATTCAAATCCCAATATAACACACACTTATATTATAGTATACACTTTTTTTTTCAACAAACATTTTTCTATATTTATCTGATCCCTTCAGGAGCTAATTAAAGTGTTTTCGTTTCTGAGTTATGTAACACATAACTACGATTTAACAAAGAATCAAAATCAAATCATACAAATTTGAGATTTTTAGACCATATAATCCTTCATTAGATGTTTTGGCACTGATACACTGGAGGTCAACGAATACATAATGTTTACCCTTCTACTCCGAGATGACATTTTCCTATAGCCATGGTCCAGACAAAAACAATAAACATCTTCTTTGTAACCTCAAATAGCCTCATTCGCCTTAGAGGACGTTTTTAAGTGAAAACAAAGAGGGCAAAACTCAAGCAAACAGGAAAAGATTCGATAATATATCATTGTATTGATTTGTTTGTTCTGGAGCCAAGTGAAGAACGAAAGTGCAAGATTGGGGCTTCGCCTTTAAACAGCCCTGTGCATAGAAAAAGCAGGTCACATTATTGAAATGAATGAGAGCAAAAATCATCTAGGACATCATACAGATATGGCCATCTAAATCCAATCAATAAACATACCAGGACGCAATTCTCTTTTGCAGAAGGCGGGAGAATTGTAGTCTGATTTTAATAAACGCAGTCAATAGCGCTGGCGCTACAAGGCACGATTGGTGCTATTATGAAAATGTAAATTTCAAACTTGTGTCCAAAGAAAAGGCACTAATGAGATTTACTTGTTTGTAAGTAGGGCATACATCACTGTCACGGATGGGATGCAGTCGCAGTGCAGGGGACAGTCTTCTGCCAGCCATTACAGTGCAAAGGCACATCAGCACGGAATCTGTGCAGCCAGACAGCCAGCCAGCCAAGTCCAGCTGAAAACAAATTCAAGTTTAAATGGAGATAAAATCATTCAAACAAAATAGCTTCTCTAAATGTGTCTTATAAATACTTATCAGAAATATGTACACTGTTTGCTACTGGACATCTGCAATTTATCCATAATTCCCTGCAGATATTGTATGAATGCAATTCCTTATTTTGGTTTTCCCCCACCCTGGAATACAAAGCACCTCTCCAGAAATGCAGCTTTATCATTTTACTACTCAACGTGCTATCTGTGTTAAATCATCCTGAATAAAAGGTAATTGGCAAGCTCAGAAATGCCTTCCATTTTTTTAATGCTCATAAAACAAAACAAATAAAATATACAGATTTCATACTTACCTGTTTTCACTTTTTGATGTGAGCCGGTAAAAGCCTGAAGCCACAGGTAGCTCTTACGTTGACTCTGTACGAAGTATATACGAGGATTTTAGGTAGTTTGAGATCTGTATGTATGTATGAAATGTATGTCTAAACTGCATTACTTAGGTGCTTACTTTTTACTTTTCGCAAAGAGTATTATTGTTTAGTAGGTGGTGTTTGTTGGTTTGTTTGTTTGTTTGTTGTAAAATGGATGGTCATTCCAGCTTACCTACTTGTACCAAAGATATGATCACTGAAATAGTGAATATGAACTACTCTACATGGAAAGCTAAACTGTGCCCTAACTCCTCTGGATAAACAGTGTCACAACTTGACTAAAGGCAAAAGTAATGATCTTGGCTGCCAGAGCTAGGTGCCAGAAAACACGGCTGGTTAACTTCTGATCTGATGACGTGTTCATGTGTGTGTGTCTCCTTCTCTGAGTATAAGTGTGTGTGTCTGACAATGTCAGGATGATAAACAAAGGTGTTAGGTCTTAGCAGGGTGACTCAGACTCATTGCATATCTTGTCTGATGAGCCTGTGTCTTCTGCCTTTCGCTCAGAACAGAAGGATAATGGGTCTGCACAAGCACACGGTGCAGAGGGATGTTTTCAACAGTGTCACAGATAACTGTAGCATAATAAACTGCCTTGACTAGTATGTTGAACATTTGGCCTGACAGCAATTACTACATGCCAAGTCCTTCAGATTCCTGCTTGCCTTATGATGTACCTATATTCATATTCATCCTAAAATCAATCAGTACCTCTTAGTACCAGTACATCCTAATGTTTGTAATGTTTATGTTCTTTTGGAGACATGATTTCGTAATTTCTCGTTTCCCAGTTTACATGTAGAGGTCAGCTCCTTGAGTTCCTTGGAATCCATTCACAAATGTGCGTCAAAAAAACATTAAAATCTGCAACAAAATTAAGTTTCAGATTGATCATTTAGAGAACAGGCTCAAAAACTGTAGGATCAACATCAGACTTAAAAGTGATACCTCATTTGCACTTTCAGAGACAGGACATTGAGGCAAGTTTTTTTTTCTTCAAAACTGTCATAAATTCAGAAATAAATGGTGTTTGTTTAGAGTAAACCAACAAGTCAGGAGGCTGTCCCATGAAACCTAATACCCAGCAAGTGTCATCAATCACTATCTCAGTGCATGCTTTATCAACCACACTGGCATCTCTGACTGAATTACAACAAAGAGCGGACTGAATCGCACCCAACAACCTTCAAAAGAGTTTCGAGTTCAAACTCACAGGGACAGGGACACATTTTTGTAAAAGATTAACTTTCTTCCAACTTCACAGCTTTGCAAATGATGTGCAGACATGACATTTAGAAGAGCAAATGAAATTACAGGGAGAGGAGAAAAGCATTTGCCTGACTAATTTGTCCTTCTATTATTTCATTCAACACACGGTAGAGAACAAAACCCAAAGTTCACTTCAGAGGCAATATTAAAATGTAAATTGTTATAGAAATGTTATCACATCTATATTTCAGACTGGTGGTGGAAACTGATTCACACGCTCACTCTGTTAAGGCATCAAACTGATGAATGCATGACTGAATGGATACATGAATGAGTGTGTGAACCAGAGAGGGGTTGATTGGATGAACAAATGCAGCTGAATGATTATATTTTATGATTACAAATGATGTTAAGGGAACAGCAAAATAGCAAAAGATGCTAACCAAAGTCATCCATGAAATGTCCTGCATATATATTCTGTTAAAGTGAATACCTCCCTTGGCCTGCAAGTTGCTTTGGCTTAAAGCTGCTTATAAAAACAAATACACTGTAAAAGCAGAATCATTTTGGTAAGACAAGAATATGATAATTAAACATTATTGCTTTCCACATGAAATAACTTATACGTTAGAAACAGCACTGCTGTTCACCTGCATAGAGATAATTCAATTCCAACCTGTATTAAATTCCATGTCACTGTATCACAATACTCTGAGTTTCTTTTTCGCATATATTATATGAACCTGGGCACAAACTAATCCAATACGCTAAAATTAATCTTTAAGTGAATAGAAAGGAATAGATTTCCCCTAAAGTTTACTTTGAATATTAGTAAGTCATTTTACTGGCATCACTGTGCAAATAGGTCAGGGATGACAGATTATCCATGTGTTGTCACAGACATAAACACACCTCTTTTTATTTGTGTTTCATATTCCCTTATCAGCTGACTATCAGGCTGCTGCTGCTCACAAAAACAACACATCCAATAATATCTGATAGAGGCGGTGATATTAATCATGGCTTCAGGAAAGATTAAACACATACCCAATTTGAATTCTAGATGGTGTTTTAATAAGCCTGTCAATCAATTTGCCACCTGCTAGAGACTGGCTTACCTAAAGTTCTGCCAGGTCTGACACTTCCATGCAATTCATGGATTTGGTTTGTTTAGTTATCGTTGACAGTTATGAAACAGAAATAGAAAAACCAAGGTGTGACTCAAAAACCAATAAGAGAATGCATTTCGGTGGAGAGCGAGCAATGATATGTCACTATCTGTGTGATTGGCCTACATTCAAAAATTGCTTTTGTGGGACAAAAATTTAGCAAAGCTCAAACTGTGTTGAATAGTTTTGCTCCAGATACTGAAAAACTAGCAGGCCACCTGTCTAATCTGCAGGATTATTAAGGGTATTCAAGGCATGTAGGGCATCACACAAAATGACAGACAGTGAAAATTATACTTTCTTATGCTAAAAAAGGCGTGTGTGTGTGTGTGTGTGTGTGCGCGCATGTGTGTTTTTTTGTTTGTGTGTGTGTGTGTATGTGTGTGTATGTGTGTGTATGTTTGTGTGCATGTTTGTTTGTGTTGTACTGTGATAGGGAGCTGTGAGTGGTTAGTGGGGGTGGGGGAAGCTGGAAGACTGGACTACCCAGTACAAGACGAGATGAAATTTTGGAGGCCAGGGCGGAATGGGAAGGGCATTAGTTTAGCACTGCAGAGGGATAAAGACTCGCACCTCTCACTTCATCAGAGTGTTGATTGCTTTCTAATCCTCCCTCTACCCCCCTCCCTCCTCTCTCCTCTCTCCAGCTTCCTCCTTTCACACTGGAAGATTATTAACAGTGATGAGCACAGAGGTTTTTCCAATGACAATCATTAATTCCTCCCCGCAAATGATGATTGGCATCGGAGGAATGGGTCAGTGTTTTGTCACTCTTTCAAGGAGAGGCATTGAGTCACTGATTGATTCCCTTTTGAGTAGACTGAAGATGACCAAATGTTTGGATCTATTTAAATGTTCCTCCCAACCAAAGGGAGGCTTTACTCATAACCCACCCTCTCTGCCAAATAGTGACCCACCTCACTGCCTAACCCTGGTCACCGTATTACTTTAACCTATTTCCCTTTTAAAGGTCCATACTTCTTTAATCCACATAAACGGACGGTACTGTTAAGCAATGCCATTAAGAATTTAGGTTGAACCCCCAAATGCTCTTAAAAGTCATGACATTTCACTGTGAGGTTGTAACTTATAGGGTCTTATCACACACTTGCCTTAAAACAAATAGTGCATAACCACATATGGAAAGTCACTGACAAGTATAATTCGACAGTCCAATTTGATTACAATGGTCAATTAGAAACATTCATCATCCGTCTCTACTTTCTATGATGAGGCAGACAAAGAGTGTTAGACTTTAGGGTGAGGGTTATGTTTTGTTCATGGTTTGTGGACATTTAATTGGCACTGATTGATTAATTTAACAATCATTTGACAATTATTAATATTAATGAATACTAGAACAATAGCCTGTGAGCCATTTTAATAAGGAACCATTGGAATCAAGTGCTACAGGCTCTCTCAATTTCTTCCACACTAATGCAGGTAATGTAAAGATTCATTCAAAGATTAAGACTGCTGGAGCATGCATAGTATATGAACTTTGTCGAGGCTGAGACTGAAGGATTATATTCATGGCATATACATAACTGAATCTGGCTGACTGGTGAGTATATCAATCCTGTATTATACTGTATACTTATTGAGTTACAGGATTTTGAGGGTAAATGACAGGTGAGGCTTTAAGGACATCATTTGAACATCTTGATGAATAATAGCAGATTGGATAAAGACCCTAAGCACCCATACTTCTTTTGATCACTCAAAACATTCAGTGTGTGGCCACCTGCATCTAGTAAGTGAAGACAAAGAATAACAGATGGGAATAAATGAAGAAGAATAATTAGTAAAGATAATTTTTTTCTTAATTTAGAGATCAACTTGGCCAGCAGAGGAGACTTTAGACTTCAAGCACATACAGTATCTCTGCAAAAAAGGCACATCATATATACAGTATATATAAAAGTAGTGTGAAAATATCTCTGTGTGTGTTTGTGTGTGTGTGTAGGGGTGGTTGTAGTGGTGGGTTTTGAGTTCTAATATTCAGTTGCCCTGGTTACCAGCAGAGAGCCAGGGCATTCTGATTACCACCTCAGCGCTTGCTGTGAGTTTTTCATTACAACATGGTCGCAGCATGAAACCCCGTCAGACTTTTAATGACGCGAAGGCTCCAGGAAGCACAAAGACAGCTCTTCTCTCCTGCCAGGCGCTTGCTCACCTCTCTCATGTTAATGGGATTATGATCTCTTGCCTTAAGAGTTTTCACTCCAGTTACAGCCAGACTCCAATGAAAGGGATGATATGTTGCATTGATTTTTTTTGCCATGACAAGTTGCTGGTCGTTTATCTGCTGTCCACAGGGCCAAAGGCATGAGCACATAAAAACTTCAGACTTAAAGTAGTCCTTCACTATGTGTAATGCCTTATAAATGGGGGATTTTAAACTGCAGAGGGACACTGGGAAAAGTGTGAAATATTCCCAGAATAGATATTCAGATGCGCAAACACCAGATGGCTTCATAAAATGCATGGCCTGCTATAATTACTTTTCCACAGTATTAGTTATAATGATGTTAATAAAGCAATCTAACTATGTGTGAGAGAGCACAACGTGTTCATATTCTACGGAAAGGGTTAATAATCTCAAAAAATTGTATGTTCACCTGTTTGCTTTATTCCTGTTGTAAGAAAGCTAATAGGAAAATGAACCATTGCATTACAAAAATCGGACCAAGGGAATAATGGCAAGAACCTGGGATTTTACATGAAATATACCGAATGCATACCTATAATGACCTTCCTCCAACTCTGTCATGCATAATATTAACAAACATGTATATTTAGATTTGAAGGTTGTTGTGCTGGTAATGTGGAGGCGGGGGTTACCATATATGATCTCCTCTGCGTAGATCGAAGATGCGTAGATGACATATTTAGCCAGCTGGTTTGCCTCCTGTATGGAAGCAATCAAACTGTGGGCCATAGTGACTTTTACACAGGGGATTGTAAAAAAAATAACATTTTACTGATTTAAGCCTTCAAAACCTCTATTAGCATGGTGTTTAAGACTCCATCCTCAATACACACATATTAGATGCCTTCTGTTCATACTGACTCACACACTGTCTGCATGTCAAACATCCTCAGTAGCATACAGGCTTCTGTGGTGACTAAATCTACAAACACCTTTGGCAAAGCTAAAGCTAGCTCAGTAATGGCTGTTTTAAAAGTTAAGTAGCTACAAACCATTTCTGCCAAAACCAGTTCAGAGATGTTCTTAAAGAGGGAGATAGCAATCTTTGCAGTTCTCTCATTGACAAAAACATAACAGCTAACTAGCTTAAGCTTGGATCATGTGAGACAATAGTATGTTCTTCAACGTCACCCAACATTCCCATAACGTTAGTCCTGTAGTAGAGCGGAGAAGATGTTTTGTAGTGATGAGCTGGTTAGTGAGTTTGCTTGTTTTAAACTATGTTGATTATTCTCTCTGTGTGTTTGTGTTTATTTCCACCCATGTTTGTACGTTATTGTACTTTAAAACCCAGACTGACGTAGACAACACAATACAGCTACCTAGCATATATGTTGATTTGTTTCAAAATTAAGACACTTAATACAATATATAATGTCTATATTTATTTTGATCAGGCTACAATGATTTACATATGCAATGAATGACAGTGTAGCAATGCCAATGCGTTCTGGCTGTCGCAACACCTCCGTCTGTCAGCTGTTTCACAAAACGTCATTCTTACGTTTTAGATCTTAGCAGATGGCATCATATTTTGCTAGGCTGTGGATAAGATGTATGATGCATAAGATGATGTGTCCCAAGTTACTTTTCCACCTTTACTCGGAGAGGAAAGAACAGAGACGAGAGCAAAGTGGGAAGATGGTGGAGAGAAGGACAGGTTGTGCAGCTCATGCATATTATAAAATAATAAATAGACCAATATAATGAAAGTTGTGGGTTTTCAGTTACCAAAATTCCACAAAGTTATCAACGTTCTCATGCATTATCGTGAAAATACCATGCATAAATCATCCCTAGCGAGCCAAATGGCCCTTTGGGCTGGCCTTGTGTATGAGAATTATGACAACCATGCTTCAATGACGTGTGTCTTTTGTGAATTGTAGATGAGGCAGAATTAGGTTATGAAGTGAAACCGTGTCAGCAACTTGGCAAAGAATGAATGTATTCATTACCCCTTTTAAACACAATATATTTTTAACTCAAGCCACCCCTATCTTGACATAAATAGTTAAGATCTTGTAGAAAGCATGAAGGTGATTTTTGCTGAATATCCAAAGAGGAAGAGAGGAACTTGAGCAGATGGAAGCTAGTCTGCCCATTAAGTATGTACTGATCCTTTCAACCACTTGAAAAAAAAAAAAAACACTAGTCTAGATTCTTCTGTAAACAAGGGCCATTAATTCACCCGAGTCAGGGGAATTAGTGCTGGGGCTGAATCAGATCATTTCAAATGAATGTGGTCATTAGAGAGGGAGACCAACGTGACTTTTTCATCTGGGATTCTGTGTGGGATGTTCGTCTGTTCCTGTGATTGATTAAGCGTGGGATTTACCCTCCTGTAGGCTCACTGGAGCAGCACACATGGGAGACACACAACACAGTCATTTCACAAGTCCTCCAGTGCAAGCCTTAGCTTTCAGTCTCCACATTATCCCACTGCTTGGACCTCTAGGTGCAATGAAACACTATGTCAAGACCGTCTGTACATTTTGCTGTGAGATGGCAAAATGAGGTTGTTTCAATGAGGACTCTGTCAATCGAGAGTTCCACTGAGTAGGCCTACAGGAAGTTAAAGCACTCTCGAATAGAATCTAAACTAACCATTCAACATACACTTGACCTAGTAGAAGCACAAAAATGACATCCATCATTTCATCCTCTCTGTACAACCTTTGATTCTTAAATACAAAAAAAAAAAAAACGTTTTGACAGGTCAGCTGACAAAATGACATCCGTGGTGCTGAAGAGATCACAATCCTTCAGCTGTACGTTGCGCACCAAAACAAATTACTTACTTAAGTACAAGAAGAACCCAACAAAGCATAATGACCGGCCCACAACTGGGCTGCCATTTTAAAAAATATACAGAAAATGAACACATTAGGTATGACCCTCTGTCAGCATACAAGGGAGAAACATCTTCACCTCAACGTTTCTGCTGATCAGAGACTTTATAAGCCTTCTTCTCATGTTTGCTGTCAAAGCTCTGAACACCTGCATGGATGAATAGCACCCATCAGGATGGTCCCCTGCGATTAATCATGTCAAACACACTAATGCCACTTCATATGCTACATCTAGCACCAGTGCTGGCAAGGCACAAAGATAATTGGCAATGACATCCTGCTAGGTCAGCAGCTATCCATTAAACATTTTAACTTTCTGTAACTCGTGCATTATGGAGAGAGACGACGCAGCACACAGGTCAAACAGCAAGAGGGTGATTTTAAATAGCGGTCAAAGATGACAAATATAGAAAATGGAAATGTGAAATTAGAGAGCAAATAACAGCTTGTTATTGTCATTTTTATATTTCCCTTCATATCAATTGCATAATGAATAGGATATGTAATGATCAAGGTCAATGCCACCATTTTGTACATAATCGAGGTGGAAAACCTTGAAATGATTGGTACCACTGTACAATAAGAGTACAAATCATATACTTGTGTAATACTTCTATGCGTGGCTCATGATGATGTAATGCAGGAATTAATGCCAGATGTATCGTTTCTTCCTGTTGCACACCATAAACTAATAAACAAGTCACTGTGGCTTTATGGGAATACTTCTCACTAACTAGAGCATCAATGAATTGATATTCCAACAAATTAAATGGTTTACAGCAGTGGGTAGCCAGTGGGTACTGTGTTGTACAGTGAGTAAACCTCACTCCCCGACACTCCACACTCCACTTTTGATCAGCCTCTCTGTACGGAGAACAATACCTATTGTAATATTATAGACAAATTTTTTTTAAATGAAAGTCATTTCATGAATTAAAATACAATTAAAAAGCTTTTTCAAATCAAACTGGTCATCAAAGGCAAACATTTACATGCTGCATGCCCAGATGTCAAACCACAGGCTTACACAGGAAACTTTATTGAACAATTGATACACCATTACTTAACTGACTTGTGATGACAGAATGGCCATATATATATGACTTAATGTCTTAATATATGTATGACTCAGACCTTGCCACTTTTGCTGTGGTTTCTCGGGGGCTATGAGAAAAAACTGATGGAGCCAAATTCAAGGATCACAATCCTTGGGCGCTTCTCCTGACAAGAAAAAGAGAAAAAAAATTGCTAATTCGGCTAATTGTTTAATCAACATCAGTCTATTGTAGAAACTAGGAGCTCAGTCACGATGAGCAACAAACAACACAAAAACAAGTATTAAAGCTGTAAGTCACCTTTATAAAAACTGTCACTGTGTCCTGACAGTAGTACATAAACAGATAATCTGTGGAAAAAACGGGCTACTCTGGCTCCATCCAGTGCTCTTAATTGCATTTGCAAGAAGCCAACATGAAGGAAACAAAACAACCAATCAGAGCCAGGAGGGGTGTCTGTCTTGAGCTGAGTCCCTTTAGTTTAGGAGAGTGAGGACAGATTGCTTTAACTCTACCCTGGGCTCATCCGAAGTTTGTGATTCTCTTCTATGATCTCTACTCTCATAGCAGAGACGTTCTTGTCACTCATGTGTCACAGCATTGGTGAGTTCTCCAATCTTTCATCATGAAATCAATGGGGAGGTGTCATCATGCCACTGAGCCCCTAACAGCTGGTGACCCTGAGAACCTGGACCAGAATCAATATGATGGGGGGCTGAGAAGCATATTAATGAGAGTGAGTGTGAGTGAGTCTGTGTTTGTCGGCCTGTCTGTCTTTCTTTCGCTCTGTCAGTGTCTGTGTGAGTGTTTGAGTGTGTGTCTGTTTGTCTGTCTCTCTTTTTCTCTCGCTCTGTCAGTGTCTTTGTGAGTGTATGTCTTTTTGTCTGTCTCTCTCTCTCTCTCACTCTGTCAGTGTCTGTGTGAGTGTGTGCCTGTTTGTTTGTCTGTCTCTTGTCTGACCAATTCAATTCTTAGACAACTGACAAATGTGTGCATATATTTGTTTAATTCTGATTAATTGTGTTCAGGTCAGATTCTATTGATCAAAATCACTTTACACGTGATGTCTTTTTCTGATAAAAAGCACTGGTCAGAGACAAATCACTGTTCTAAAATGCAGTTGAGAGTGTCTTTTGTTACCATAACAACCTTTGCTAATGAACCAACCAGAAAGTCTTACAATGTCAACATTGTGCTGGTAAGAAATATGTTGTGTTTTAGGGAGTTTTTCAGTCAACGTATAGATTATGCGATGGATATTATCAACTTCAAGCATCTAACATCAACACATCTGATCATGTGACCTTACATCTCATACTACTAAGCTAATGCAAAAATTCTCCATAAGTCCACACACCAGTGGAGGGCAGGGGGGTGGGGTGAGGGTGGGTGGGATGTAAAATAAGCTGGAGGTGCAGACCGGCTACTGTGGTTGTCTGGCAGCCATAGCCGGGTATCGGCAGCATGAAAGAACCAGATGGAGCTGCCCCGGCTTTACAAGCTTCATCAGCTCCTTGGCTCTGGCGCCCGCCGTCTGGCAACCGTGCTTCCACTGTTGTTAGCACTTGCGAAGGGGGCCAGCATATGCGGAGGCACCTAATAATAGCCAATGTATTTAGTTAAAATGGCTCCTGCTGTTGTTTGAAGAGAATCATGCATAGGGCGAGGATTAGGGTTTGGATGAGTTAAGGTGGGGGGGCGCTGATATTTGTTTTTTCATATGATGACAGGGAATGAAGATTATGTGGGGGAATGTAAGACACACATTCAACGGTATCAGCAACTGATATTGGAGATGGTGTACACACATGCAAACCCTTCACAAGCTCTCACACACACACACACACTTGAGCGTACTCAAGCATGCACGATAGCTCAGACTAAACAAACCCAGGACAACACAAACAAAGCAAAAACATGGCGGCCATTTGTTTATTTTCTCAAGCATTCATTTATTGACATTTTTCTAATCAGCCTGAGTTCATAGCCAGCTCTGAGAAAGAGAGAGAAAGTAAGACAGAGAGACATACTGTACGTATGATTCTGGAGGCTTCTTTCCTCTATTGATTCATAATTTAAAATGTAATCAGCATCGGCCTGTTTGGGGAACAATGTCTATGATTAAGCGGGAGCAGGAGCAGTTCCCAAGTTCTAATCATTCTTATGAAACTTTGTTGTTGTTTTTTTCTGGCTATTTTACTCAAATTCAATTCAATGTGGCATGCTTCAGTAAACATGGCCAAATCCTTCAAATTGCATTGTCCTTGAGTTAAGCTGTTCAATCCAGTCAAGCTCAACCATTAGCCATTTAATTGCTTCTTGACCGAACAAAGCCTAGAGTTTACAGTTTCATTTCTGGTTTGCTTGAGACGTTAGCCTCACAGTCTCACAGTTTCGCGATACGTTGATTATAGCCTAGGTTTTAACAGCCTTCTCATTTCTATACACAAAGCAGCAGAAAGTTCTCGTTAGCATTAATCACTGACTCAACTTTTGTGCTGTAATTTCACCATAATTGTGCCCTTTAGAGAGCTTTATGAAATGTACCCCTTTGAATCTTGACTTTTGATTATGATGATTTTGCCCGGGCCCTTGTGGAAAAGCTGCCACAGCAGTGGTGGCAGCTGGTCATCAAAGAGGACTGAGGGGCGGCTGACCGTGCGGGAGTGTTCGCTACAAACTGGGTCATTTCCACGTGAGCACGCCAGGGTCAGGTGTGCACTCAGCCCTTCCAGTCGCAGCGGTCTCTGAGCTCCGTAACACACACCTGTGCCGCATGATAAGGGGTCACAAGCAGCTCTCATTCACACACACACACACACATACACACACACAAACAGAGAAATACACACACTCAGAGCAAACACATTCACTCCAACAAAACCATCTCAGTACTTTAACACACACCTGAGTACAATGACAATGGGTCATAGGCCACTTTTGAAACCCAACACACACAGACACGAACATCTGCGTACACACACACACACACACACACACACACACACACACACACACACACACACACACACACACACACACACACACACACACAAACACAAAGGCTCTTTCTATTAACACTACATTAATTAAAATGCATGACTGAACATGATGAAAAAATGAGTCAAAATAGCTCATTTTACTGTTATGGCTCTAAATAATAAAATGTGTGCACAGTTCATATTCTATTTCCATAGTTAGATGCTTAGACTACTGTAGCTCCAAACGTCTGTGTGACTTTTACTCTTGCACTTCCAGCCAAGATCTCTTTATTTCAGACTCTAAAAGAATAAAATGTATGTTAGATGCTATCACACCAATAAATCAATACCAACAGATGTGAGTCTCAAAATCAAATGAATTATTTATGTAGCTGACCTGCTAGCTATTTGAACAACATCACACGTTCATGTCCAAAGGGATTCTTGTTCCAGGCTCTATCACAGTATTACTTACCAATCAAGATGTCCTTGGCTCTGTAAAAAAATGTTTTTTATTAGGTCTGTTTAAACACTGCCAAAGTCATGTTTATTTGCTTGTTTGTCTCACTTCCCTCAGTGGGGCTGTTTTGCTAATGGTGCCTTGATCAGATTGGTTCCCTATTAATATGTTAAACACCTAAATATTGATTCTGTCCACAAGGCATTAACACAAACAGCGGCAGCCTTTGGACACACAATGATATTTACCCAGAGTCTACCTAATCTACTGGTTTTATTTAATATATGGATTCCTTCACCCATTATGGTCTCTTAGAGGGTAGCGCAGCTTGCTGAAACACCAGTGCCCGTATTATCACTATTATAATGTGAGACTACACAGGGTCATCATTTGTGGTTAGAGTCACTTTGCCGGGAATTCACATGTGGCTGATTGAAGAGTATTAAAGTTTTGATGGATCCATTTTCAACTAGCGTGACAATTTGTTGTGAATGTGATCATATGTTTTGTTGCGTATGTATGAATTGTTGTGTGTGTACCCATAAAGCCAAAATTATGTAACAACAATAGCTATAATTTTACAATATCTACATGTACATTGACATGGAAAACAGCACAGTGTAATCATAAGTAAACAGTTCGTCATCAGTTTTATACATATAAGTACATATACTGTGTATATATATATACATTTATCTGAGGGTTAAATAGAGCCTGTGACAGCCTTTGAACATGAACATGAGACTGTGAACAGCTTTTAGTGTTCTGTGTTTGTAATGATTACAAAGAGGGCATTCATAGGTAGTGTTCCTGAACTGAACTCACCAACGCCAACAGAAAGGGCACACATTTCAATCCACCCTGTTCTGCAATGGCAAACCTGCTTCACACCGTTGCCAGCCTCAAGGTCGAGCGGGCAAAGGCACTGGCAGCTCTGTTTTTCCGTGGCAAGACAACAATACCCAGTTTCACAAGTCCTCAGTTGCCTCCGGCACCCCGGAGACAAACGTTCCCCCCAAACCCCCCTCAGTGGGAACAAACCTGACCGTTGTGTCCACACAATCCTGTTAGGGGCATTCAGGGCCGGCCATTTGCTGGCCTCTGATAGACACAACCTTCCGCTCAGCTCAGGATAGGAGATTAGGCAGCTCGTCTTTCACCACAAATTTCAAATATTGACACGGCTTTGGTTCACGTAAGGCAGCCAGCCTGAGGATGTCCTTTGTGAAGACAGGGGAGAGAGAGGGGGAAGGATACAAACAGAAAGGAGGGAGAGAGAGAGGGGGAAGGACACAAACAGAGAAGAGGCAGACATAATATGGGTAATAGATCATATTTGCTACAGAGGCTCTGAGACAATGACAGGTCTTTAATGTCCTCTACTGAAATGCAAGAAAGACTAGACATTTTTCTTTCATCTTCACCAAAGCTATGATACTGTTTGTTTTCCAAGGATCCTCAACCCTTGTAGAATATAAATGACTACCCTAACTGACTCATGTTATGTTGCGTACACTGAGAGATTGTTACACACGTCACACGTACTGCCAGCAGCCAATAAAACACATTTAAAGATGGGACATTATGATTTCTTTTGTCACTTATAAGTTATATAGCGATATGTACCTACATACAGTACATACCTCAAAAAAATCTGTAAAGCCTGCATAGTATTGCTTCAAGCATTTCCTGAATTTGCAAACAGATTTAATGGGACTTCTGAATGATATCTCTCATCCTCCCTTGAGTGTAAGAATAATCAATCTAGATCCTTCATTGCTTGACCCAAGTTTCAGCTATAACAAACAGTTGATAATGTAAAATAAAAGTTGCATTGGTGCAACCAACAGCTACAGACATACACATTGGCCTTCCCTAATGGGAAAACTGCTGCCCAGCCAATTTAGTGTCATCAGGCTCAAATGCTGCAGCTATGGGGATAATGAGCAGTTTTTGTTTCATGTTTTAAAGATTTAGGTATTGATCTAAGCAAGCAGTTTGGGGTAAGTGGTTGTGTTCTTTAATAGGCTGTCTTTTAAAACTTTGGCTCTGCAAAGTTTATGAACTCATTTTCATTGTTCTCTGCTGATGCATAATGTGTCTTGTTCGTTTGTGCTCCAGATGTTGGGTGGTGTATGTAGTGTGGGTCACGGGCTGCATTGAAGAATTAAAGAAATGGAAATACTATGATCTAAAAAAAAATGACAATAGCTAGTCGCATCACTTTCGAACAATGCATTTAGTTGTTTGGTAACAATATGAATGCGACAATAACCAACCTTGTGTCACATAAGGTGGTAAAAGGTGTAAAAAAGCTTGAATTCCCTGCATTTCTGTGCTTTTAAGTGGTGATGGTGCAGGGGCCCCTCTGTCCTGCCTGGTAACTGTGTGTGGACCCCCCTACAGAAAGCACATTTGTGTGTATAAGTCAAGCATCTCCTGACAGTAGGCTTGACAGAGTGGGGTTGTAGAACCTGATAATGTAATAATTTCCCGATAATGTAATAACTCCCGATAATGTAATACAAATTCCATCATAAGTCCCTAAAACATGTAATAAAACCTGATAATGTAATAATACCCCGATAATGTAATAAAGTGCATTTCCCAAACATTTTGCAGAACCTGATAATGTAATAATTACCTGATATTGTAATAACTTTGGTTGGTGCTGTAGCATCAGGTCTCCAGTTTCAAAGGTCCGAACAGTGAAGCTGTCCAGAGACCTGCTGCTTCACTATTATCAGATACAGTATATATTTTATATGATTGCGATTGCACAATTTTTACAATGGTGAAAGGGATATTCAGTGGTAATCAACTAATAGAGAAAAAATAAGAACATTTTGGTATGTTATAGACCGGCAGCTATTGGGCACATACTGTACCAGGCCAATCAAATCGTCTTTTGTCATTCGTCAGTCGCTCGGATTGGTTGTAGCGCCATTCCTATTGCGTGGCATTGCGTGCAGAGGCAACTTAACAGACAACCGTTAATCCCGCCCACACTGACAATCGTGTTGTGCCAGACCCTTGTACAGCTTCTTGCTGTACAGGTTTGGCTTGTGAGGCTAAAGGCCTATACCATTGGGATCAAAATATGAGCAAAACAATAGTGGGTGGTTGTCTACACAGCATCACTACTTGGTCTGAATAACTAGTGTCCCAACATTTCAGCACTGACCAAAGTTTTTACAATATCAGGAATTTATTACATTATCAGGTTCTGCAAAATTGAGGCTAACCTGATAATGTAATAACTTCCAATTAATGTAACATTTTATTACATTATTGGTATGGCGATTGTTACATTATTGGGAAATGCACTTTATTACATTATTGGGATATTATTACATTATCAGGTTTTATTACATCTTTTAGGGACTTACGAGGGATTTTTTTATTACATTATCAGGGTTATTACGTTATCAGGAAATTATTACATTATCAGGTTCTACAGGGGTCATTATAACTGTCTGACAACAATGAAAGGATCCCTACAGAGATAGACATGTGTCTGTTGACCTCAAGAACTGCAGAAAATGACTGAAGTGAAACTGTAGAAACAACTAGAATGCGTTTCGTGAACGAACTGCGAGAGTGTGCTTGCTCTGTGACAGAGAGAACAAGTGCCAATGAATTAACATGTATTTACATCTACTCAATCAGTGTAGTGGGGCCTTCTTCCAATATATTTTAGCAAGCAACCAAGCTCAACCATTATATTTTGGCTCCACTGACGTTTAGACATATGAGGGTATCTTTGTTGTTCTGTTTTTGTTTGTTTGTTTGCTTGTTTATTGTGAAAGGGTCTAGTGTGTTACATTTGGTCATAGCCTAATAGTTCCAGAGTCTCGTTATACTGACTTACTGAGCTAAGTGAATTGTTGAAATTGTTATCTTGGTAAAAGGAAACATCTCTGCAACAATATTGGAATGAATGCGGTTACATAGCCAGCTTTACTTAAAGTTTATTGTAAGATAGGCCTATATGTTAGACTTAATGCAGTTAGAGTTAGACTGTAGGTCTAGTATCAAACGTAAGCAACACTTTTACTGTATAGCTAGAGAGCACGTGTATCACATTGGTTTATAGTCTGTCAAATTAGTTCTAGTTATTGGTGTTCGTTGGCATAAAAAGTTAGTCTTCTCTTATAAGCCTATAGTACATCTGATTAGAGCTAGCAACCATGAAAAACCTCTTCTGAAACTAAGAAGGATAACTATGACTAAATGTGACTCAAACTAATATGCATTTTTGTCTTAAGACTGAATCTAAAATAGCTGCCAAAATTAATACATCTCAGTGTTCATTTTGGCAGCTATTTTAGATTCAGCAGCTATTTTAGATTCAGTGCATATTAGTTTTAGTCACATTTAGTCATAGTTATCCTTCTTAGTTTCAGTCTAGTTTTCGAAAACTGAGCACACTACAACAGCTACATCCTCAAACGTTTTTCAGTTAACCTAATGATTCAAGGTCTCTCATGAATCATTACTCCCAGGACACGGGTTAATGTTAACTCACGCTATCGGCCACAACAAGTTAACCATTCTTTCAGTATAAGCAACTTTTGCATAGCCCCGCACAGCCACGATAGCTCACGTTACCGTAGTAGGAATACAAGCCTTAGCTCACTATATACACACAACTAAATTCATGAATTACTTCACAGGTTTACTTAACAACTTGAATTAAGGAAAATGATCCCCCGTTACGGCTAGCTGAAACTGCCAGTGGATACTCCCGTTACGTAGTGTTAGTTAGCCTTTAGCCCCGTACTCAGATGTTACAGCTGCTTAACACAGCTAGGATAGCTCTGCTTAACACAGCTAACGTTACCGTAGTGGGAATACAAGCCTTAGTTCACTATATCCACACAACTAAATTCATGAATTACTTCAAAGGTTTACTTCACAACTTGAATTACGGAAAATGTCGTCTCCAACGTTAACGTAACGTTAATTTATATGTTAGCTGCTACGGCTAACTATCAGTTTCCATTAAAATTTCAGTCAGTACACTGAAAATGCTTCCATTCAACTCACCTTAACGAAGTGGAAATACGGTAGCTAGGTTAGAAACTGTAGTTAGTGTGCTTGCCCGAAGGGAAGCACAGTATTGTTATCGTCAAGTTTTCTTTATTAGTGTGCTTGCCCGAAGGGAAGCACAGTATTGTTATCGTCAAGTTTTCTTTATTTCTTTATTTATTTATTTATTCCGTACGTTTTTCTTGCAGCTAACTACTCCTCGCCCGATTGAGCTAGAGACGCCATTCAAACACCAAAACGTCCGGCCCGATCCAGTGCAAGCTGCTATGACTTTTCGTGGCGGTACTCCTTGTCACTCCTTTTTTATTCCATTTTTTCATCCCCCTTTTCTCTCATTGACTAACATGGGGAAGGTTGAGCCATTGTGACGTCACCCGCTCTATCAGTCGTTCTCCATTCAACTGTAGGAATATTAAGAGACACCTTCCAGGGCTCTACAGTGCGAGTATTTCACGTGCAAACTTGAAAAATAATTTACAAGCACAGTGTGCGAGTGACAGACAGTTGTCAATACGGCGCCAAAAAGTGAAGCATTCCATTGATTTCACATGGAAACAACTGACAGGGTCGCGACTCCAGGGTTTTCGACGGGACCTGCGACGGGACCAACAGCAGCAGCAGCATAATCATCATCTGGATTTACTGACATTTTCGGTATATATAAACACATGATATCAATTGGTAACTGGTGTGTTGTATCCTGTTTATGTCTGATACTTTATAAACATTTATGTTTTACGTTAACTTATTACACTAGGCAGCAGTATTGTGAAGTAGAGCTAGAAATGGCTTTGCTAGCTCCCATATTGTAGCTCACACCAGCAACTGCTCAATTTAGGACAGAAAGGAGTTTGGTAAATTAGCTTGTAACTGTCAATGATAACTAGTTATTAGAATATATTAGCCAACGTTAAGTTGACTTCAAAGGGGCAGTCGAGTGTTTAGGTTGTGTCAGCTAGCTTGGAAAGCTAGCTAATCATTTTTGATTGAAGCTTCACGTTAGCCTCTGTAAACGTTTAGCTAGCTAACGTTAGCTAACTATGAGGTATCATATCCCAAGTAACTTGTTGTGACCGATAGCGTGAGTTAACATTAACCCGTGTCCTGGGAGTAATGATTCATGAGAGACCTTGAATCATTAGGTTAACTGAAAAACGTTTGAGGATGTACACACAGCGTAGCTGTTGTAGTGTGCTCAGTTTTCGAAAACTAGATTGAAACTAAGAAGGATAACTATGACTAAATGTGACTAAAACTAATATGCACTGAATCTAAAATAGCTGCTGAATCTAAAATAGCTGCCAAAATGAACACTGAGATGTATTAATTTTGGCAGCTATTTTAGATTCAGTCTTAAGACAAAAATGCATATTAGTTTTAGTCACATTTAGTCATAGTTATCCTTCTTAGTTTCAGAAGAGGTTTTTCATGGTTGCTAGCTCTAATCAGATGTACTATAGGCTTATAAGAGAAGACTAACTTTTTATGCCAACGAACACCAATAACTAGAACTAATTTGACAGACTATAAACCAATGTGATACACATGCTCTCTAGCTATACAGTAAAAGTGTTGCTTACGTTTGATACTAGACCTACAGTCTAACTCTAACTGCATTAAGTCTAACATATAGGCCTATCTTACAATAAACTTTAAGTAAAGCTGGCTATGTAACCGCATTCATTCCAATATTGTTACAGAGATGTTTCCTTTTACCAAGATAGCAATTTCAACAATTCACTTAGCTCAGTAAGTCAGTATAACGAAACTCTGAGATACCCTCATATGTCTAAACGTCAGTGGAGCCAAAATATAATGGTTGAGCTTGGTGGCTTGCTAAAATATATTGGAAGAAGGCCCCACTACACTGATTGAGTAGATGTAAATACATGTTAATTCATAGGCACTTGTTCTCTCTGTCACAGAGCAAGCACACTCTCGCAGTTCGTTCACGAAACGCATTCTAGTTAGTGTGCTTGCCCGAAGGGAAGCACAGTATTGTTATCGTCAAGTTTTCTTTATTTATTTATTTATTTATTCCGTACGTTTTTCTTGCAGCTAACTCCTCCTCGCCCGATTGAGCTAGAGACGCCATTCAAACACCAAAATGTCCGGCCCGATCCGGTGCAAGCTGCTATGACTTTTCGTGGCGGTACCCCATGCCACTCCTTTTTTATCCCTCTTTTTCATCCCCTTTTTTCTCCATAGACTTGCATGGCAGAGCTCTGCCATTATGACGTCATAATAGGGTCATTAAACTGGCCTGCAGCTGTGCTTCTCACTGACACCGCCAAATCCAAGGAACGTCATTTTCTCTGTCCCTCTCAATTCAACTTTGAAAAAGAATAAGAGGAACCGTATTTCTCTGTCCCTCTCAATTCAACTTTGAGAAAGAATAAGAGTAACTACAGTTTCTAACCTAGCTACCGTATTTCCACTTCGTCAAGGTGAGTTGAATGGAAGCATTTTCAGTGTACTGACTGAAATTTTAATGGAAACTGATAGTTAGCCGTAGCAGCTAACATATAAATTAACGTTACGTTAACGTTGGAGACGACATTTTCCGTAATTCAAGTTGTGAAGTAAACCTTTGAAGTAATTCATGAATTTAGTTGTGTGGATATAGTGAACTAAGGCTTGTATTCCCACTACGGTAACGTTAGCTGTGTTAAGCAGAGCTATCCTAGCTGTGTTAAGCAGCTGTAACATCTGAGTACGGGGCTAAAGGCTAACTAACACTACGTAACGGGAGTATCCACTGGCAGTTTCAGCTAGCCGTAACGGGGGATCATTTTCCTTAATTCAAGTTGTTAAGTAAACCTGTGAAGTAATTCATGAATTTAGTTGTGTGGTCAAGTGAGCTAAGGCTTGTATTCCTACTACGGTAACGTTAGCTATCCTAGCTGTGCGGGGCTATGCAAAGGTTGCTTATACTGAAAGAATGGTTAACTTGTTGTGGCCGATAGCGTGAGTTAACATTAACCCGTGTCCTGGGAGTAATGATTCATGAGAGACCTTGAATCATTAGGTTAACTGAAAAACGTTTGAGGATGTAGCTGTTGTAGTGTGCTCAGTTTTCGAAAACTAGACTGAAACTAAGAAGGATAACTATGACTAAATGTGACTAAAACTAATATGCACTGAATCTAAAATAGCTGCTGAATCTAAAATAGCTGCCAAAATGAACACTGAGATGTATTAATTTTGGCAGCTATTTTAGATTCAGTCTTAAGACAAAAATGCATATTAGTTTTAGTCACATTTAGTCATAGTTATCCTTCTTAGTTTCAGAAGAGGTTTTTCATGGTTGCTAGCTCTAATCAGATGTACTATAGGCTTATAAGAGAAGACTAACTTTTTATGCCAACGAACACCAATAACTAGAACTAATTTGACAGACTATAAACCAATGTGATACACGTGCTCTCTAGCTATACAGTAAAAGTGTTGCTTACGTTTGATACTAGACCTACAGTCTAACTCTAACTGCATTAAGTCTAACATATAGGCCTATCTTACAATAAACTTTAAGTAAAGCTGGCTATGTTCCGCATTCATTCCAATATTGTTGCAGAGATGTTTCCTTTTACCAAGATAGCAATTTCAACAATTCACTTAGCTCAGTAAGCCAGTATAACGGAACTCTGAGATACCCTCATATGTCTAAACGTCAGTGGAGCCAAAATATAATGGTTGAGCTTGGTTGCTTGCTAAAATATATTGGAAGAAGGCCCCACTACACTGATTGAGTAGATGTAAATACATGTTAATTCATAGGCACTTGTTCTCTCTGTCACAGAGCAAGCACACTCTCGCAGTTCGTTCACGAAACGCATTCTAGTTTATTTATTTATTCCGTACGTTTTTCTTGCAGCTAACTACTCCTCGCCCGATTGAGCTAGAGACGCCATTCAAACACCAAAACGTGCGGCCCGATCCGGTGCAAGCTGCTATGACTTTTCGTGGCGGTACCCCATGCCACTCCTTTTTTATCCCTCTTTTTCATCCCCTTTTTTCTCCATAGACTTGCATGGCAGAGGTCTCTGCCATTATGACGTCATAACAGGGTCATTAAACTGGCTTGCAGCTGTGCTTCTCACTGACACCTCCGCTCGCCAAATCCAAGGAACCGCATTTTCTCTGTCCCTCTCAATTCAACTTTGAAAAAGAATAAGAGGAACCGTATTTCTCTGTCCCTCTCAATTCAACTTTGAGAAAGAATAAGAGTAACTACAGTTTCTAACCTAGCTACCGTATTTCCACTTCGTTAAGGTGAGTTGAATGGAAGCATTTTCAGTGTACTGACTGAAATTTTAATGGAAACTGATAGTTAGCCGTAGCAGCTAACATATAAATTAACGTTACGTTAACGTTGGAGACGACATTTTCCGTAATTCAAGTTGTGAAGTAAACCTTTGAAGTAATTCATGAATTTAGTTGTGTGGATATAGTGAACTAAGGCTTGTATTCCCACTACGGTAACGTTAGCTGTGTTAAGCAGAGCTATCCTAGCTGTGTTAAGCAGCTGTAACATCTGAGTACGGGGCTAAAGGCTAACTAACACTACGTAACGGGAGTATCCACTGGCAGTTTCAGCTAGCCGTAACGGGGGATCATTTTCCTTAATTCAAGTTGTTAAGTAAACCTGTGAAGTAATTCATGAATTTAGTTGTGTGGTCAAGTGAGCTAAGGCTTGTATTCCTACTACGGTAACGTTAGCTATCCTAGCTGTGCGGGGCTATGCAAAGGTTGCTTATACTGAAAGAATGGTTAACTTGTTGTGGCCGATAGCGTGAGTTAACATTAACCCGTGTCCTGGGAGTAATGATTCATGAGAGACCTTGAATCATTAGGTTAACTGAAAAACGTTTGAGGATGTAGCTGTTGTAGTGTGCTCAGTTTTCGAAAACTAGACTGAAACTAAGAAGGATAACTATGACTAAATGTGACTAAAACTAATATGCACTGAATCTAAAATAGCTGCTGAATCTAAAATAGCTGCCAAAATGAACACTGAGATGTATTAATTTTGGCAGCTATTTTAGATTCAGTCTTAAGACAAAAATGCATATTAGTTTTAGTCACATTTAGTCATAGTTATCCTTCTTAGTTTCAGAAGAGGTTTTTCATGGTTGCTAGCTCTAATCAGATGTACTATAGGCTTATAAGAGAAGACTAACTTTTTATGCCAACGAACACCAATAACTAGAACTAATTTGACAGACTATAAACCAATGTGATACACGTGCTCTCTAGCTATACAGTAAAAGTGTTGCTTACGTTTGATACTAGACCTACAGTCTAACTCTAACTGCATTAAGTCTAACATATAGGCCTATCTTACAATAAACTTTAAGTAAAGCTGGCTATGTAACCGCATTCATTCCAATATTGTTGCAGAGATGTTTCCTTTTACCAAGATAGCAATTTCAACAATTCACTTAGCTCAGTAAGCCAGTATAACGAAACTCTGAGATACCCTCATATGTCTAAACGTCAGTGGAGCCAAAATATAATGGTTGAGCTTGGTTGCTTGCTAAAATATATTGGAAGAAGGCCCCACTACACTGATTGAGTAGATGTAAATACATGTTAATTCATAGGCACTTGTTCTCTCTGTCACAGAGCAAGCACACTCTCGCAGTTCGTTCACGAAACGCATTCTAGTTTATTTATTTATTTATTCCGTACGTTTTTCTTGCAGCTAACTCCTCCTCGCCCGATTGAGCTAGAGACGCCATTCAAACACCAAAATGTCCGGCCCGATCCGGTGCAAGCTGCTATGACTTTTCGTGGCGGTACCCCATGCCACTCCTTTTTTATCCCTCTTTTTCATCCCCTTTTTTCTCCATAGACTTGCATGGCAGAGCTCTGCCATTATGACGTCATAATAGGGTCATTAAACTGGCCTGCAGCTGTGCTTCTCACTGACACCGCCAAATCCAAGGAACGTCATTTTCTCTGTCCCTCTCAATTCAACTTTGAAAAAGAATAAGAGGAACCGTATTTCTCTGTCCCTCTCAATTCAACTTTGAGAAAGAATAAGAGTAACTACAGTTTCTAACCTAGCTACCGTATTTCCACTTCGTTAAGGTGAGTTGAATGGAAGCATTTTCAGTGTACTGACTGAAATTTTAATGGAAACTGATAGTTAGCCGTAGCAGCTAACATATAAATTAACGTTACGTTAACGTTGGAGACGACATTTTCCGTAATTCAAGTTGTGAAGTAAACCTTTGAAGTAATTCATGAATTTAGTTGTGTGGATATAGTGAACTAAGGCTTGTATTCCCACTACGGTAACGTTAGCTGTGTTAAGCAGAGCTATCCTAGCTGTGTTAAGCAGCTGTAACATCTGAGTACGGGGCTAAAGGCTAACTAACACTACGTAACGGGAGTATCCACTGGCAGTTTCAGCTAGCCGTAACGGGGGATCATTTTCCTTAATTCAAGTTGTTAAGTAAACCTGTGAAGTAATTCATGAATTTAGTTGTGTGGTCAAGTGAGCTAAGGCTTGTATTCCTACTACGGTAACGTTAGCTATCCTAGCTGTGCGGGGCTATGCAAAGGTTGCTTATACTGAAAGAATGGTTAACTTGTTGTGGCCGATAGCGTGAGTTAACATTAACCCGTGTCCTGGGAGTAATGATTCATGAGAGACCTTGAATCATTAGGTTAACTGAAAAACGTTTGAGGATGTAGCTGTTGTAGTGTGCTCAGTTTTCGAAAACTAGACTGAAACTAAGAAGGATAACTATGACTAAATGTGACTAAAACTAATATGCACTGAATCTAAAATAGCTGCTGAATCTAAAATAGCTGCCAAAATGAACACTGAGATGTATTAATTTTGGCAGCTATTTTAGATTCAGTCTTAAGACAAAAATGCATATTAGTTTTAGTCACATTTAGTCATAGTTATCCTTCTTAGTTTCAGAAGAGGTTTTTCATGGTTGCTAGCTCTAATCAGATGTACTATAGGCTTATAAGAGAAGACTAACTTTTTATGCCAACGAACACCAATAACTAGAACTAATTTGACAGACTATAAACCAATGTGATACACGTGCTCTCTAGCTATACAGTAACGGTGCAGATCCATTCAAGCGATCTGAGCGACGCGATCAAATTCCATTGCTTTGAGTGGGGGTGGTGTAGCGTGTGGAAATAGACTGGACTAGTGACTTTTCAAACCGTCAAAGACGAGAAAAATCGCTCCTCATTTGCATAAGTTTGAGCATGTTCGAATTTTCATCAGGCGCGTCGCTCAGATCGCTTGTCTACGTCACAATGGAGCTGGCTCCCGTTGAAATGCATGGGGTCGCCCAGATCGCGTCGCCCAGATCGCTTGTATGGATCTGCACCGTAAGTGTTGCTTACGTTTGATACTAGACCTACAGTCTAACTCTAACTGCATTAAGTCTAACATATAGGCCTATCTTACAATAAACTTTAAGTAAAGCTGGCTATGTAACCGCATTCATTCCAATATTGTTGCAGAGATGTTTCCTTTTACCAAGATAGCAATTTCAACAATTCACTTAGCTCAGTAAGCCAGTATAACGAAACTCTGAGATACCCTCATATGTCTAAACGTCAGTGGAGCCAAAATATAATGGTTGAGCTTGGTTGCTTGCTAAAATATATTGGAAGAAGGCCCCACTACACTGATTGAGTAGATGTAAATACATGTTAATTCATAGGCACTTGTTCTCTCTGTCACAGAGCAAGCACACTCTCGCAGTTCGTTCACGAAACGCATTCTAGTTACTCTTATTCTTTCTCAAAGTTGAATTGAGAGGGACAGAGAAATACGGTTCCTCTTATTCTTTTTCAAAGTTGAATTGAGAGGGACAGAGAAAATGACGTTCCTTGGATTTGGCGGTGTCAGTGAGAAGCACAGCTGCAGGCCAGTTTAATGACCCTATTATGACGTCATAATGGCAGAGCTCTGCCATGCAAGTCTATGGAGAAAAAAGGGGATGAAAAAGAGGGATAAAAAAGGAGTGGCATGGGGTACCGCCACGAAAAGTCATAGCAGCTTGCACCGGATCGGGCCGGACATTTTGGTGTTTGAATGGCGTCTCTAGCTCAATCGGGCGAGGAGGAGTTAGCTGCAAGAAAAACGTACGGAATAAATAAATAAATAAATAAAGAAAACTTGACGATAACAATACTGTGCTTCCCTTCGGGCAAGCACACTAACTAGAATGCGTTTCGTGAACGAACTGCGAGAGTGTGCTTGCTCTGTGACAGAGAGAACAAGTGCCTATGAATTAACATGTATTTACATCTACTCAATCAGTGTAGTGGGGCCTTCTTCCAATATATTTTAGCAAGCAACCAAGCTCAACCATTATATTTTGGCTCCACTGACGTTTAGACATATGAGGGTATCTCAGAGTTTGGTTTATAGTCTGTCAAATTAGTTCTAGTTATTGGTGTTCGTTGCCATACAAAGTTAGTCTTCTCTTATAAGCCTAGGTAGTACATCTGATTAGAGCTAGCAACCATGAATTGCAGATTAAGGGGTCCCCTATCTCAGTGTTCATTTTGGCAGCTATTTTTAGATTCAGTCTTAAGACAAAAATGCATATTAGTTTTAGTCACATTTAGTCATAGTTATCCTTCTTAGTTTCAGTCTAGTTTTCGAAAACTCATTACAATTTAGTCTAGTTTTAGGCACATTTAAAATTCCATATTATAGCCACATTAAACTCATTCCCTTCCCTTCTCAGGCCCAGGGACCTCCTGTGTTGTGTCAACTGCATAGTAGTCTAGCTTGCAGTACTTACATTGTGGATGCAATTAGTCTCCAAGATACAGGTCTCATGCCTACAGCTGAATTCGAATTTGTTTGTAATAAATAATCGAATGTGATGATGAAGTACGGTACGCAGCGTCTTAACTGAAGCTCAACTCAACTTTTACAGCAGCTAGCTTGCCGCTAACGCTAACTGAAAACACATCGGAACACAGTGGCTAGCTAGGTAGCTAGCTGCTAATAAGTAACATATATAAGTAACACATCAGCAGTAATGAATCAAGTGTCATGATATTAAATGTACTACTAAATGTACTACTAACATGCCATTCTTAAATTAAAGCCAGTGACATGATGGTTAACGATTAGCGAGTTAACGATGGATACCGACAATTAGCATACCTAGCTAGGTAGCATTACCATTGGATTTCAATGGCAGTTATGCTAGCTCTGGCTATCCAGTCAAAGGAGCCTTGTTTCTGGACACGTATCACTTGACGAGCGAGGGCAATACAGTCATGTGGAAAGTTTAAAATGATACTAAACGAAGGGAAATCTACTGTATGGAGAATTTTCTGCTCAGTAGACAATGCAGATTCTAATTAGGCTGGTGGATATGTCCAATGTAAGAAGTGTGAAGTTTTAATGAAATATGATTGATGCAACTGTCGTTCTCCATAACAACTTGGATTAACCTGGATGGCTGGATGAAGTTTCAGACCGAACGTCAAAGATCTTCAATGGTAAGACTTGTCGGTTGTGCCTCTGTTGGTGTCTCGTAAAACGTGAATTTTATTAAAGCATAGCGTGTGTATTGTGTAGCTATTTCATTCCGAGATGGCAGGGGAGTGAAATGCTCCGCTCTGCTGCTGGTATACAGACAGCCGGAAAGGTTAACAAACGGAATGAAATAGCTACACATTACACACGCTATGCCTTAATAAAACCCACGTTACTCACATACTGGTTAACACTGTTAGAGCGGGTGTATAAACTGTACCTGAAACTGTTGCCACTACATTCGTTTTAATATTTTGCACTCTCTATCTAACCACTTCTGGCATTTAAGAGAGCTTCTCCTATGTCAACTGATCTAATGTCAGTTGGCTAGAGTGCGTGACGTCACAATGGCTCAACCTTCCCCATGTTAGTCAATGAGAGAAAAAGGGGATGAAAAAGAGGGATAAAAAAGAGTGGCAAAGAGTATCGCCACGAAAAGTCATAGCAACCTGCACCGGATCGGGCCGGACATTTTGGTGTTTGAATGGCGTCTCTAGCTCAAACGGGCGAGGAGGAGTTAGCTGCAAGAAAAACGGGGAGAATAAATAAATAAAGAAAACTTGACGATAACAATACTGTGCTTCCCTTCGGGCAAGCACACTAACTAGAATGCGTTTCGTGAACGAACTGCGAGAGTGTGCTTGCTCTGTGACAGAGAGAACAAGTGCCTATGAATTAACATGTATTTACATCTACTCAATCAGTGTAGTGGGGCCTTCTTCCAATATATTTTAGCAAGCAACCAAGCTCAACCATTATATTTTGGCTCCACTGACGTTTAGACATATGAGGGTATCTCAGAGTTTCGTTATACTGACTTACTGAGCTAAGTGAATTGTTGAAATTGCTATCTTGGTAAAAGGAAACATCTCTGCAACAATATTAGAATGAATGCGGTTACATAGCCAGCTTTACTTAAAGTTTATTGTAAGATAGGCCTATATGTTAGACTTAATGCAGTTAGAGTTAGTCTGTAGGTGTAGTATCAAACGTAAGCAACACTTTTACTGTATAGATAGAGAGCACGTGTATCACATTGGTTTATAGTCTGTCAAATTAGTTCTAGTTATTGGTGTTCGTTGCCATACAAAGTTAGTCTTCTCTTATAAGCCTAGGTAGTACATCTGATTAGAGCTAGCAACCATGAATTGCAGATTAAGGGGTCCCCTATCTCAGTGTTCATTTTGGCAGCTATTTTTAGATTCAGTCTTAAGACAAAAATGCATATTAGTTTTAGTCACATTTAGTCATAGTTATCCTTCTTAGTTTCAGTCTAGTTTTCGAAAACTCATTACAATTTAGTCTAGTTTTAGGCACATTTAAAATTCCATATTATAGCCACATTAAACTCATTCCCTTCCCTTCTCAGGCCCAGGGACCTCCTGTGTTGTGTCAACTGCATAGTAGTCTAGCTTGCAGTACTTACATTGTGGATGCAATTAGTCTCCAAGATACAGATCTCATGCCTACAGCTGAATTCGAATTTGTTTGTAATAAATAATCGAATGTGATGATGAAGTACGGTACGCAGCGTCTTAACTGAAGCTCAACTCAACTATTACAGCAGCTAGCTTGCCGCTAAAAGCGGCTGCATGCTACAGCGTTGGGGGTTAACGGTTGCGCAAAATTTACTCGGTGCAGTTCATGCTCCCAAAGGTTGCGCGTGTTGTCATGAGCCTGCCATTTGCCTGGCAGATACAAAGCTGTTTCCCTAACAGAAAGTCTGAAGCTTGAAGTTCTTTTCAAACCTTTGCTTGGGTAGCACTGTTAAACTGAGCAGACATGCATACTACATTTGAGTAATCTCATCACGTAACATTCGTTTTCTAAAAACAATCACATAGTATTGCATGTTTAACTGTGGTAGAAAATACGTTAGCTTAATGCTAACGTATATGGAAAATCCTATAGACACCGCGCTAGGTATTAGCATCAAGTAATTCACGTTAATGTTTTTGTATGAGCCTGACATTTGCTCTGCAGATAGATAACAGGTTCCCTAACAGAAAGTCTGAAGCTTGAAGTTCTTTTCAAACCTTTACTTGGGAAGCACTGTAAAACTGAGTAGACATGCAGAATATTTTAGTAACCTCATCTCGTATCATTCGTTGATAGAATGCAGGCTGCGAGGCTCGCGTAAGGGCTTACGTAAAAAATGACGCAAGTCTAGAAAAAGGGGCCGACGCACGCAAGACGTAAGAAGTCGCGCAAGGGGCTTGCGCGGCCTCTTGCGCTTGCGCTTACGCTTACGTAAGGAAGCATGAATCAGCTAACTGATACGCTAAAGGCTGATTCATGCTTCCTTACGTAAGCGTAAGCGCAAGCGCAAGAGGCCGCGCAAGCCTCTTGCGCGACCCTTGCGCGACTTCTTACGTCTTGCGTGCGTCGGCCCCTTTTTCTAGACTTGCGTCATTTTTTACGTAAGCCCTTACGCGAGCCTCGCAGCCTGCATTCTATCAACGAATGATACGAGATGAGGTTACTAAAATATTCTGCATGTCTACTCAGTTTTACAGTGCTTCCCAAGTAAAGGTTTGAAAAGAACTTCAAGCTTCAGACTTTCTGTTAGGGAACCTGTTATCTATCTGCAGAGCAAATGTCAGGCTCATACAAAAACATTAACGTGAATTACTTGATGCTAATACCTAGCGCGGTGTCTATAGGATTTTCCATATACGTTAGCATTAAGCTAACGTATTTTCTACCACAGTTAAACATGCAATACTATGTGATTGTTTTTAGAAAACGAATGTTACGTGATGAGATTACTCAAATGTAGTATGCATGTCTGCTCAGTTTAACAGTGCTACCCAAGCAAAGGTTTGAAAAGAACTTCAAGCTTCAGACTTTCTGTTAGGGAAACAGCTTTGTATCTGCCAGGCAAATGGCAGGCTCATGACAACACGCGCAACCTTTGGGAGCATGAACTGCACCGAGTAAATTTTGCGCAACCGTTAACCCCCAACGCTGTAGCATGCAGCCGCCTTAACTGAAAACACATCGGAACACAGTGGCTAGCTAGGTAGCTAGCTGCTAATAAGTAACATATATAAGTAACACATCAGCAGTAATGAATCAAGTGTACTGATATTAAATGTACTACTAAATGTACTACTAACATGCCATTCTTAAATTAAAGCCAGTGACATGATGGTTAACGATTAACGAGTTAACGATGGATACCGACAATTAGCATACCTAGCTAGGTAGCATTACCATTGGATTTCAATGGCAGTTATGCTAGCTCTGGCTATCCAGTCAAAGGAGCCTTGTTTCTGGACACGTATCACTTGACGAGCGAGGGCAATACAGTCATCTGGAAAGTTTAAAATGATACTAAACGAAGGGAAATCTACTGTATGGAGAATTTTCTGCTCAGTAGACAATGCAGATTCTAATTAGGCTGGTGGATATGTCCAATGTAAGAAGTGTGAAGTTTTAATGAAATATGATTGATGCAACTGTCGTTCTCCATAACAACTTGGATTAACCTGGATGGCTGGATGAAGTTTCAGACCGAACGTCAAAGATCTTCAATGGTAAGACTGGTCGGTTGTGCCTCTGTTGGTGTCTCGTAAAACGTGAATTTTATTAAAGCATAGCGTGTGTATTGTGTAGCTATTTCATTCCGAGATTGCAGGGGAGTGAAATGCTCCGCTCTGCTGCTGGTATACAGACAGCCGGAAAGGTTAACAAACGGAATGAAATAGCTACACATTACACACGCTATGCCTTAATAAAACCCACGTTACTCACATACTGGTTAACACTGTTAGAGCGGGTGTATAAACTGTACCTGAAACTGTTGCCACTACATTCGTTTTAATATTTTGCACTCTCTATCTAACCACTTCTGGCATTTAAGAGAGCTTCTCCTATGTCAACTGATCTAATGTCAGTTGGCTAGAGTGCGTGACGTCACAATGGCTCAACCTTCCCCATGTTAGTCAATGAGAGAAAAAGGGGATGAAAAAGAGGGATAAAAAAGGAGTGGCAAAGAGTATCGCCACGAAAAGTCATAGCAGCTTGCACCGGATCGGGCCGGGCGTTTTGGTGTTTGAATGGCGTCTCTAGCTCAATCGGGCGAGGAGTAGTTAGCTGCAAGAAAAACGTACGGAATAAATAAATAAAGAAAACTTGACGATAACAATACTGTGCTTCCCTTCGGGCAAGCACACTAATAAATAAATAAAGAAAACTTGACGATAACAATACTGTGCTTCCCTTCGGGCAAGCACACTAACTATAATTGTAATGGATTTATAGCTTTATGAGTGCTAAGCTAAACGGTGAGGTATGCAGCTGAATGTATGTAAAATGAAGGTGCCCTTTATGGGGACAGAAGAGCGTTTTACTTGAAGGGTTGAGGCCTGGGGATGATGGTCCCCTTCAAATGACCTTGCAAGATGCTAGGAGTAATTACATCCTGAATCTTTTTGGGTTTGATGAAGTTGATTCATACTTACATACATACTTACATTCATTCATTCTTGTTGAAATTAGAGTCATCATATAAGCCCAAATTCTGTATGAAACACATTACAACCCACCTGAAAGTCATGAACATTTTCTGGTTTCCAGAAGATTCACATCATTTCCCATTGTTTTTAATTGTGAACACAAAAGTGCCTACTATTTTGGTCTCGTCTGACCCTAAAACCTTTCCCCAAATCTTTATTTGATACTTTATTGAGCCTCAAAGGGAAATTGGGGTCCTGCAAAAGCAATTCACATAAATCACAAAAAAATAGCAAAGTAAAAGGGAAGTAAAAAACACAATATAAAATATATGTTTATAAAACTAATACACTAGACAAAACTTTTTTCTTTGAGAAAAATATAGGGCTGTTGCTGTGCAGAATAAAGATGGAGGAGAAGTCTCCCAACACAGAAGGTAGTCATTATATATTGGGCAGACTTCCTGTAGTGAGTCTTATCACAGCGGCGCTGAAGAAGCCTCCGACTGAAAGTACTCTGTCTGAAGTGTTGAGCATTCTGTGCCACATCCTTCTTTCTACAACAAACTCCAAGGGCTCCAGAGAAATCCCCAGCAGAGCCATCCTTCTCTATCAGCACATTCAGATTCTAAGGGTCTGGCCCTGATGCTGCTGCCCCAACAGATGGCTGCAAAGAAAATTGCACTCGTCACAACAGACTGGTTAAAGATTTGCATCATCTTGCAGCACACATTACAGGAAATAAGCCTCCTCAAGAAGAAGAGTCTGTTTACGTTCCTTCCTGTAGGCAGCCTCAGTGTATTTTTTGTCTGTTGTCGAGGTGAACACCCAGGTATTTGTAGGCCTCCAACTCTCCTCCCAGAATGGAAATGGTTTGCAACTTAGTCCTGGTCCTCCTAAAGTCCACAGAGCTCTTTAGACATTGGACTCCTTAACCTACAACCTGTGATGGCTGGACAGGCCGGACTGACAAAAATATTAACATTACTTAATCCTTCAAAAATAAAGTTACTTATCATTAAATTCATCTAACTCAAAAATAAATTGTTTGCAATTGCATGCAATTTTTGATATTGACTTCACTGACCTTAGTTATCTTAAAAATGAATACTTCCTAAATGAAATGGTTTAAGGTATTTAGTTTCCTCAACTATTTTTACTTCACTGAACTTCTCTGGGTTTACAGAGTAAAGGATATATGAGAGAAAGCATTGAAGCACCTTTCCTTTAGCATTTCGAGAATTCAACCAGCTCTTCTTTTCAAAGATGCCATTTAGGTACTTCCACATCAATGCACTCAGTTAGAAACCTTCCTAAGCAAAGAGGACTATTCAATGGCAGCCAACTTATCCACTCAATTCTCTCAGAATCACTTCCTTTTCTTTTTTTTACAGTGTAGTAAATAAAACAAAATAGAGATTTACAATAATTGTATCAATATTATCACAAACAAAATAAAAATATACAATAACGCAATTCTATATTTTATATCAATGTTGTACATGAAATTCTACACAGTGAATTATAATTTTTTATACAGTAATTCTGAATTATTAAACATTTTTTTAACCATTTAATTTCCTACAGGGCTACAGACAGATAAACATGAGAGACCAGAAAACTGTTACAACAGGCCATCTGCACGAGGCAATAGGTTGAGTTTCTGGGAAAGGTCAGCCAGTGTTGTGAAGTGTGTAGAAAGTGCACTTTTGGTCGGCACATTAACAGAGTGACGGTGTGACCTTTGCAGGCGTTGCTGTTGAAAGGACAACTGCCTTGGCTCCAGAAGTACAGATGAAGGTGAACAACTATGGGTTACAATGGTTGCCAGCACCGGTTCAACAATCCAAGGTTGTGTGTGTGTGTGTGTGTGTGTGTATGAGAGAGAGAGAGAGAGACTGTGTGTGTGTCACACAGATAGAAACTCCCAAAACGCTGAAACGCTAGGAACACCTGCTGTCAAGCCAAATGCCAAGGCTGTCTCCCACTGAAGGTGCTTAAAATAAACTCGATCACGCTCTGCCATAACCTCCAACTGCAAACCTCCTCACTGCAAAGGACTTATTAGAGTTCTGTGTTTCCCATCACAAACCTGTACAGCAGAGTTTGGCTGTGAAGAATCATCATGCTTCCATTAATGATTTTCATTTATATATTTTGTCTAATGACTACCTTATAATTATCAGCGACTGCTGCTGTGCATGTATTGTGAACTGTTTTATCTTTATTGTACACAGTATACTGACTAGTTAGTTTAGTCTCTTTATCTGATCCCACATGACTTGGCATTCTCAATAACAGACCACAGCCTGTTTTTGGACTTACTGAGAAAGGCGGTTTAGAATGAATTTGTTTCAGGTGATTTCCTACTTGTAGAGTATATTAGCTCCTGCAAACTCTGTAGTCTATGTCAGATGGGAGATGTGAGCCTGGAATAATCTGTGCAGAGCTTAAGACTTAAGACTATCTTTAATAAACAACTGCTCCTAATTCTCCACTACTGCAGCTCAGTATTTCTTTCATCCCAATTCAGTTGTGTGAGTTTATCTAAATGCTTAAAAATAACCCTAAGCTCTAACAGCTGACATACACGTTTTTACCCCCATTATTTAATTGCATGGGGGAGTACATTGATTGATATAGATGTAATTTTATATATGGCTAGCTGAAAGGTTGTTTTAGACAATGGCTATGAGTACTTGAGAAGAACAGTATGGACAGCCATTTAATGACTACTGACTAATGATTATTCAATCTATTCTACTGGGCTTTGTTGTGACCTGAATAGTTTGTGAAATGTCATGTCCTTCTCCTGATTTACTGGTTTTAACAACAGCGGCAGACAAGGAAGGATTCTTTCCATTTACATGAAAGCTTCTGACAGACGCAAAAACAGTGGTACAGGAGGTAGAGAAATCGTTTAGTAATCAGAAGGTAGCTAGTATGATTCCCTGTTGAAGCGTCCTTGAGCAAGTCACTGAACCTTGCTCCTGATGTGCAGTGTGCCATCAGTGTGTAAAATGTGTATACATCCTTGTAAGTCGCTTTGGATAAAAGTGTCTGCTAAATTACTAAATGTAAATGTAAAGAAGTGGCTGCAAGTGTAGTCAGTTATATACTAAGGTCCATGCATGGTGTGTCAGTAAGCACCAATGTTTATTGGCCTAATGATTTTCACAGTTTTATTTTAACTCGGCATTAACGAGCAGAACCTATGTGGGTTGAGTAAATTAAGTAACATGCAAACAAATTACAGGAACTGTGCCTCTCTTATCTAATTATTCAAATGTCAGAGGGGCTATGAAAAGCTGTTTGCCAGCTAATGAAACAAACTGGCTAAGAGGCATAGGACTGAACCACAACTCCCACCCATTTGGCCTCACAAGTTTAAACAGAGTACTCCAATCGCCAGAGGTGGATGCTTTTATCGTACTACTGCTTAATTATTTTATTGAGATTAAATGTTCAGTTAAATCAAATACTCTGTGAGGTCTAATTTACATTCAGGTGTAGTCAACTAGTTGGGTTGCTTTGCAGTACTTTTTAAACATTGGTAAATGATGTCTGTGACAGCAATTTTAGATTTTTGTGACTATTTGTTGGATCACTCCTGGCTAAATATGCCCTCAACAATAAGGTACAAAGAGCTAAAAATATGTGAACCAAATGCATATCCTATTGCTGTTTGTTCTTTGGAATATGGTGACCATTGACCAAAGACGTGAAGAACAGAGCCCCTTTGCAGATGAGGCAGCAGAGACAATGTCAACAGGAACCACTTTTTGAAGAAGTTCCCCAAAGGTGGGAACATTAATAACACAAACGGTTCTATGTTTTTTAATTACACATGTTTGCACATCTTCCTGACACGTTCACTGTGTTAAAATCATTATCGCAGTGCGTGTGTTATCCCTACAGGTACACATTAATGTCTAAGATTTTAACACAGTTTCTCTCAGTTTCAACACATCCTTTCGAAGAGTGTATTTGTTTGATTGCTCCTGGCTAAATATGCTCTCAAAAACAAGTTACATCTCTACGTGCTATCAGGAGCCACACCTGACTTGCAGTAGCTTACCTGCACTACCCAATAACCCCACACTCAATCACTTCCTCCTCACCACCTGGGGCATGGGGTATCAAAGATCTCAAAGGGCGAGAAGGAATTACACCGCAAAACAATAAACGGAAAAGTTTGACATAACAAAACAGTTATTTCCTGCTAAGTGACTAGGGTTGCTGTGTCAGTTGAGGAGTCTTTGAAGTCCTAAAAACCCTCGCCTGAACACAAATGATTCCATGATAAAAACAGAATCTCATCTGGGTTAGGTGAATACCTGCTGCAGCTGAGATGTGACTGTTTATGTAAGCAGTCTGAATGGAGACTTCATGAGGAGGATGTGGAGCAGGAGATGGCTTACCTCTAAAGAATTGATTTTAAAGTGATGCTTCTTGTTTTTAAGTCCATGCATGGGTTTGGACCTTTATATTTTAAGGACATGCTCCAGCCGTATGTACCTCCCAGACCCCTCCGATCCCAGGATAGAATCTTGTTGGTGGCCCCTACTGTTAAGACTAAACAAGGTCAAGCAGCCTTCAGTTATTATGCAGTAAAACTTTGGAATCTTCTACCAGACCACATCAAAACTGCCCCCACCATAGACAGTTTCAAGACAAGACTAAAAACAAACCTATTCTCTTTAGCCTATATGTGAAATTCTCTATTTATTACGGTATGCTGCTTCTTAGTGCTAATCATAATGTCTCTTACCTGCAATTTATAAGTGTGCTTGCCCGAAGGGAAGCACAGTATTGTTGTTGTCAAGTTTTCTTTATTTATTTATTCTCCCCATTTTTCTTGCAGCTAACTACTCCTCGCCCGATTGAGATAGAGACGCCGTTCAAACACCGAAACGTCCGGCCCGATCCGGTGCAACCTGCTATGACTTTTCGTGGCGGTACTCCTTGCCACTCCTTTTTTATTCCTCTTTTTCCATCACCTTTTTTCTCCATAGACTTGCATGGCAGAACTCTGTGCCATTATGACATCATAATAGGGTCATTAAACTGGCTTGCACCTGTGCTTCACTGACACCTCTCACTAACACCTTCGCCAAGGCTCCTCTTCTCTCTCTGTCCCTCTCCATTCAACTGTATAACTAGGAATATTAAGAGACACCATCCATACCAGGGCTCTACTCACTCATGCATACTCACTCATGTTTATTCACTCGTGCATACTCAGTCATGCATACCCACTCGTGCATACTCACTCATGCATACTAACTCATGCATACTCACTCATGTTTACTCACTCATGTTTACTCACTCATGCATACTCACTCATGTTTACTCACTCATGCATACTCACTCATGTTTACTCACTCATGCATACTCACTCATGTTTACTCACTCATGCATACTCACGGATGTTTACTCACTCATGCATACTCACTCATGTTTACTCACTCATGCATACATACTCAATCATGCATACTCACTCATGCATACTCACTCATGTTTACTCACTCGTGCATACTCACTCATGCATACTCACTCATGTTTACTCACTCATGCATACTCACTCATGCATACTCACTCATGCATACTCACTCATGCATACTCATTTGTGCATGCTCATCCAGCAGGGAGAGCTGGAGAGCCGACACCTGCCCCAATTCCAAGGCACTTGTTCTCTCGGTCATGGCCGCAACAGAGCAAGCACAATCTAGCAGTTCATTCACGAAACGCATTCTAGTTGATTTTAATGTTTTATTTATTTATTTATTTTTCTTTCAATTTTCATTGTGTTTTAATACGTCTACATGAATTATTTTTACTTTTTATGTCATAATTATTGTTTTTTTTATTTAAGTTTCTTTGACTGTGTTTCAATTTAAATTCTATTACTGTTTGTTTCTGTAAAGCACATTGAATTGCATAATGTACGAAATGTGCTATATAAATACATTTGCCTTGCCTTGCCTTGCCTTGCCTTTCCTAAAGAACTATTACTAAATTTGACAGGCATCTAGAAAATACAACGGGGAATCATACATTTCAGAGTACTGTGTTCTCTGACTTTCCATGTTAAGCGTTAAATTACTTTAAACTTCACTTTATGAACTGGTGGGAGTGGCTGAAGAAGCTTTGGAACTAATAACTAAACAAAGCGAACAGCTCCTCTACTATAAGAACAAACATTCAATTATTGTTGGGCGGAAATGAAATTGTTGTTTTGCCCTCGCCCCATAGTCAAATGAGACCCTATCTAATTCAATCATGTATTTTTAATCATGGTTGTCCTTAGCCAGCGCTGGCACTTCTTCTGCGTGACTTATTACCTTATGCAAGGAGTCTGGGACTCTGAAGGAGGGGTCACAGGCAGGGCTTATTACTTCAGCTCGAACCTGCCTCCTGGGAACACCAGCTATAGAGAGAGGGAGAGATAGACAGAGAAGAAGAGAGATGTCTGTGTCAGGCATCCAAGCCCATTAAAGAAGACAGGCAGGCAGTGATTAAGTCAAAAATAGGCTGAGAAAAACACTGCCCTCTAAGAAAAAGGAGAAAACAAGTTAATAGTAAATAAAATAAAAAACAAACAGTGTCTGAGCCTTCAAATCCCAGAGTGTTTAAAGAGATTTAGTAGCCAAATTATTTAGTCATGGTTTACGTAAAGAAACTTTATTTGAGTTGGGTTCCCAAATGTTACAATAACCTTCTGTGACATTTGAGAGGAGTAACTCCCCGGAAGAGAGTAACTTCTGGCAGAGTTCAGCTCAGGGAGTAGACAGTCCACACGGGAGGCTAAAGCTCAGGCATCTCAATTCTGGAGATGTGTCTCAACCACAGAGTGTATTCCCAAAACAGGGGAGGAATGAGACATGAATGAGAAAGCATGAGATGAGATGAGAGGGGGAGGTGGTGTACTTGTGTTGTGAGGAGAACCACAGCAGTGAAAACTGGCAATGCAACTGATGGATAGATGGCAGAGAGAGAGAGAGAGAGAGAGAGAGAAAGAGATATTTTCTGACTCAGAGAGCCAAGTGTGGTCATGTGATGTCACAGGAAAATGAGAGAAGGCCCATGTCTCATACCTGAACTCAGAATTACTAATTATTATAAAAGCCTCTGTTCCAGGCTGTGTAGATGTGAATGAAGGGTGAACAGTTGGGGCATTTCAGATGCCAAAGCTTGTGGATTCTTATGTAATGAAAGAATGTGTGATGAAGGCCATCTTATGAGGTCCAGGCCGAATTGTGACACTGTGGTGATAAACCTATGTCTCTCCAATTTAGTCGTCAGGAGTTACCTCTCACTGTGACATTAGGGGCAAATGTATACATTTCCGTGTATCACCTGTACACATAACCCCATGGTATACAGAGGTTATTCATCAGTCATCAAGCAGAAGGTACGCAGAAGGTACGCACAACGTACGCCCATACTCTTCATCATTCTTAAAGTGAGTCAAATCAGAGGAAAATCGTGTGCACATGAATGCGCTTTACATCCTCTCCTCACAATTCCCACATCCTCTTATTGAGGTCATGACACTCCTCAAATTGGTCGGCTTTGCAACTTACATATTCCAGGCAAATCTAACCACAGAAGGTGAGCATATGGATGTACTTAAAATTCTCTTGCTGTGCAACCTATGTGTTTATTAGGGGAATTAGCTGCCATGTGGGTCACGTCTGTGTTTAAAGTTAAATTAGGACTAATATGCTAAATTTGGGTACACTTGGAATTAGTTTACTATATGGTTTAATCAGGAACTTACACATATGGTCAGTACCTCTCCTCCAATCAATCACTGTAAGTGTAGCCTGATGTCACCTGAACCACATCCCCTGACCTGGTGAACAAGACCCCTCGTCACCTAAAGCTCCCTATCTTTTAGGTCTCAGACCTAAGGACCCCGTTACCGTGTAGTCGGCTTGGGGCAGATCCAACAAACTCTTTTTCTCATGGCAGCGACCGGCCAAGATGTCTGGTAAGCTAAGAAAATTCAGTTCAGTGCCAGCAACTGCAACAAAAACTCACAACACTAAAAGTTATTGTGAAGACTACCCGCAAGTTGTTTAAAAAAAAAAAAGCAAATGGTTTCTCTGATCTGTTTTCTCGGTATCAGGTCCCCACGGAGCTCTGCTTTGGCCTCGCCGCTTTCAGCTCACTAACTCTTCCCAATCTGCACGTTCACCAGCTGGATTCCGGCAATCACACACACACATACACCTGTCCTACTCTCTAGCCTCACACACCTGCACCACGTTCATAGTCACGTTAGGATTAATCATTCACACCTGCATCCTTTAACACTTGCACCACGTTCACAGTCACGTGACACTCCGGTCACACCTATGCGTTGGAATGCGTTGATGCGTCAGGGTTAACGGATCCCCATTCACTTTGAATGGGGTGACGTCATCCTTTTGCCGAACTGAACGGAGCCACAATTCAGTTCGGAAAAGGATGACGACACCCCATTCAAAGTGAATGGGGATCCGTTAACTCTGACGCATCAACGCATTCCAACACCGGTCACACCTATGTGTTGGAATGCGTTGATCCAACGAATGGCGGAGGAGGAGTCTGGCGCATGGGGTTCTGTTGATACCAGAGTGAGATTGACAGGTCAACAAACCAATCACGCCACTAGCAAGCCGTTTACCCTGTGAGTAGTAGCATGCTAACATTAGATAGGGTGCTAAGACACCTCTCAAATCCTATCAGACGTATTTTTTCAGTTTACAATAAAGGGGTTTTTACATTGTACAGTGTCTATTTTTTTATCTGTAACTTTAAAAAAAAATCTAACAAAAAAAAGTCAAACAACCCACTTTTAGATACAAATACGACCATCTACGGAGTTTGGTCCGCCACCTTTTCTTTGAGCTTGCCGCTCTGTAGACGTGAGCATATACGGGATATGATTGGCTAGTGCCTCTGCTGTCAGTTATACATGAAAGGCCATTTGATTGGCTGACGTATGCATTGCCTCTCGAAAAGTTGAACATTCTTTAACTCTTGCCGCAAGCAAAGCATGAAAAGCAACGCAAGCGAACCCAACGGAGCCACAATTCAGTTCGGCAAAGAATGACGTCACCCCATTTAAAGTGAATGGCGATGGTCAGTCGCATCAACGCATGACGCATCAACGCATTCCAACGCATAGGTGTGATGGAACTGCAAAATAGCTATTCTACTGTTAATTTGTATCACTATCTATCTGCAACATATATTGATGTTTCCTGCTCTGATTCACTGTTGAATGTTTGTTATTGTGTGAGCTTATATATGCTCATATAGGGGACTGATGGAACTGGAAATATTGCTATTCTGTTGTTGTAAGATGTAACCTAGTGGTAGTTAGGTCTTGGCTCTGCTATGCGACTACGCCACTTGGTGCCTTTCACACCAAGATATGTAGTTTTGCGTAATTTGTACCTTCTGAGAGAGACAAGCGGGCTCACGGCCAGGTACGTTCTAGTGACGACAGAGGCTTGGTATTTCAAAGAGAAAAATAATATTTATTAAAACCGGGCTAAATGACATTAAAATATGGCAAGAGAGGGAGTAATGTCTGACTCCAGGGTGGTAGGGGACTTAGGGAGCAGCTGCTGCTGCAGGGTTACCTGTCCTGGGGAAGGGGGTGATACCGACACGCCACCCGTGCTCTTGATTTGTATGCCTACTCACACATCCGCACACACACAAACAGCTCTGCACACAACACACATAGGCACAGGCACTGCAAACAAGTTTCACAGCAAAATGGTGAGTTGCACGTTATCACTCAAAAGGACATGCAGTGCGCGAAGAAAGAGGACTCGGATCCAGCGACCTGCCCCGCAGACAGCTACCACTCTGGAGAGGAAATGGGAAGAGGAGTTCGGATTAAGCCTTACTGGCTAAAACCAGGCAGAGTTCTAGCTTGGGAAAACTTACTCCAACTAGGGAAACAATGCTAAGGCAGCCAATACAGCACCAATCACTCCAGCACCACAGGGAGGAGAGGGGACAATAATAAAAGTAATAAAAAGGCACACACTAAACCTAGCTCACACCTAGGTTTAGGCGAAGTCAACCAAACAAATACAAAAGCAAACAGAATAAAACAACGGCATCAAAAGCTGAAATCACCCTAACTTCATAACAGGCAAAGCAGCAGTGGCAAATCTTCCTAAATAGAGGAATCAACAATCTGTTATGTACATTGATTCATAATAAGCAGGTCTCACCTTATGCTGAATAATGACAGCATTGTCTTAGGTTAGTTACCTTTAAGTATCACCGAAAGAACACACATGAAACTAGGGCTTCTGGCGTCTCACAACCAAAACCTATATGAGCACAGATGTATTTCAAACATATGTTACACAGACATTCAAATAATCAGCTTTAAATAGAGATGAGGCATAGATGCTATGTGAAGGCTTGCATAGCATCAGTCGTGTTGAGCAAGCAACACCCCCAAATGGATGGTATAAACAAACATTGCCATCTATTAATATGAGCAGGAGAATTTACCTCAACCAGTCTTCAGTTTGTAACAGCGGGTTGTGCTTGCTTGGTGTCTAACCCAAACCTTCGGTAGCGTGTAAGCATACTACCCGGAAGCGTTTGGGTGAACGGTAAACACCTGTTGCCAAAACAGTCATTTAAGGCATGAAGTCTAACAGCTGAATCGCTAACAAGCTGTATGCCAAGTAGAACTAAAACAGGAGCACATACCTTAGGCAGCAACGACACAGCGCCAGAATGTGGGAACCTAGACACCTCTACTTTTCTACCTGGTTAGCTGGTTTTATACGAGCCGCACTTTGGCTAATTAATGAACAGCCATGGAGTGTTACTCGGGGGCATGGCCGAGCAGGACCCAAGAGTTACGTGGCTGCTGGAAAACAGCACTGTAATTCTGCCGGTTACAAAGACACTAACTCACTTTGGATGTGTACTCTGTCTGTCTCACAATGAGATCCAAGCAAATGACATGTGACCCCCCCCTCCCCCTCTTCCTGCTAAAAACCTTTGTAACTTGGTATCACCCCCCCTCCCCCCATAGGTGAACCCCTCACTGTCTCCCCCCTTCCTGTCACCTAAAGGGTGTGGCCCTCAGCACTTCTTTGTATTCTACCTGACTGAAATGTATAAATGCCAACACATTCTGCTATCAGGTAGGCCTTTCTCTAAGCAGCAGCTGCGAGGGGGTCTCCACGCTGAAATAAACCTAAAGAAACATGACTTCATCCTCCGGTCGCTTCTTCAACTTTAGCGTGCTTATTGCGGTTCTGTCAGGTGTGACCGGTGTGTAAGGACTACTCATTCACACCAGCCTCTTCAATCACCTGCACCGCATTTGCACTCACGTAACTACGAATTACCCACACCTGTCACAGCCCTTTTTTATACCCCACACTACCTGCACTCGGTGTCGGGTATTGTTTGGTGTCACTGCGCACTTTGAATGATCACCCACCCCGAAGGATTACCACAGACTGCTCTCCTCGAAAGGACTTGCAGTATATCTCCGTGTTGGTTTGTCGTTGTTTTTGCCCATAGCCTTAGTTTCATTTGATACACACAAGTTTAAATGTAACATTGCTCTTTCCGAGTTAGACTCGCAGTTTTGTTTGCCTTTACGGTGTTGATAGTGTTTTTGATTATTTCTTACAGAGGTTGCCTCTTAGTTTTGTTTTCATGTTCTTGTGAACTCGCACTTTAGTTGAGGCAGTGCCTCGAGCCTGCGCCCCTCCTGGGCTAAGCTGTCCAACCGGGACGAACGCTCCCTGCTGTGTTTCTGCATCCCGTGTCTGCTGTGCTTTCTGTATCCTGTGTTTGCTGTGCTGTAAACCTTCTGCAATAAACTCTGTTTCCCGAAACCTACGTGGTCCGCGTTCTGTTCCGTGACACTCGGAGCACTATACACCAATGACAGCATTCGACATCAGAGCTACAGCCCTGTCAAATCGGCTCTTTCAAAAGCTTTAGGAACAAGGGAGACCAAAAAAAAGAAACACACACATTTTTACTGGCCCGCACCCCACAGCACACACTGTAGTACACACAGTTTCTCACACACCCACACACTCTGTCTCTTTCACACACACACACACCCCCAATAATTCTGTAAATAAATGTTTTTGATTGTATATGCTGATCTATTTAATGCTGTACAAGGGTGAATGCTGCCAACCTTTACTATTAAGAACTCCCAAGACCATTCACCTTTATTCACTGTTGATATGGTCATTTTGGTTGTAGTTATTCATTTAATTATTAATTAACTTAATTGATCTGCTGCTGTGTTGAATAGTTTATGCCCATCCAGTCGGGTGTGAGCACCGACATTTTATTGGTGCTGTTGTCACCATAGTACCAACATTATCTTGGTGGCCCTTTTGAGCAGAGTATTCGTATTAAAGATTTCACCCACGTTTATTTGGCAACCATCCACATTCATTGGTACCATCCGAGTGAGGATGATACCAATTACACCTACATTCTGGATTGCATTGAGGTTCCCATAGAATGAAGTCCAACTGTCAAAAGAGTGCTCACACCGGAGCACCTCTCTGAAGGGGTAACACTAAATTCCTTGATTCCCCTCATCCTAAGATTGACATAACTAGGCCATTATCCTGAATCATGACAGGTGACATACAATGCCTCTATTTGTTATGTCAGTTCCTTTCTTCTGATATGATATGATAGTGTGATATATGTCACTAATATCAGTAAGCTTGACACCTCTCACAATGTTAGACACCTTTAACAGCCTGTGTCACACCCCATTAAGCTGCATGAAACATGATAAGATCAGTCTTGATTACAGGCTGATGGCAGACAGCAATATGTTATTTGTTTATGACATGGTTATGTCACTATTGCAAGAGCAGTCTTAAGTATGTAAATAAGTAAATGTTAGCAAAAAGTAGGTTCATTAAAAAATAAACCAGTTCTCTACTACGGCAAAAAATGTTGACTAGGCTCTAAGGAAGTCTCTGTGAGTTTGCAAGGAAGTTATTTCAAATTGCTTACCCTACTGCGGAAGCTCTAAGGTTTGAAACCAAAGAGAACTCAGTAAGGGTCTCATGTGTAAATAATGCAAACACACAGAGAAATGCTACTTAAATAAAGAGGACACACAAAAATACTAGTTCTCCAAACTTCCATGAGCAAATAAAGATGTAAAAAAGTCTTAACATGACACAATGTGCTTCTTATCGGGGAAGATCATGGTGCGTAAGTGCACCGATACTGGTGTTTGTAATTTGGCGGATCCAGTAACAAAATTATGAGTGGAGCAGAATAGAGAGCCTCAAAATGTACTTCACAGGGTGTTCAGCCTCTAAGGTGAGGCTCTTAAGCAATTCGGTATACTTCTTTAGAAGTGTTTCTGACAGAACCTGTACGAACTAGCACTGTCAAATGCCATGTTTCTTTTTCCCCCTGCTACATCAAAGGCAAATTCTAAAAGGGAAAAAGGACACTGTAAATGCCTGACCTGTTTTTTGAACTCATCTCATCTTTGAAGGAAACAGAGAGTGTTCAAAACACTTCAATACTGCAGTGTTTTACAGTTTTTTTTCACATTTTTGTCGGCAGCTGGAGTTTGTGAACCACAGAATATGTGTGAAACTTGGGAACTGTAAAAGCAGGAAACACACATGTGAAAAGGGATGAACTCTTTTAACTGTGGTTTGACAGAAGTAATTATGCAACCAAGCTTCGCAAAAAAGAGACGCACCCCACAATTCTCCCTCCCTTCATACTTCCTTACTACCTGACCAATCACAGCAGAGGTGAGATGTATAGTCAGTAAAGGCTAGTTCAGAGAGAAATCTATCCAACTTGTGATGCCAATCTATTCCCAAATAGACAGGCATCTAATGGAAGTGCGTTGACTTAATCTGTGTTCCCTGGAAATAAAGGGCTTCAAAGGTCAACAGTTGTTAGAGTATCCTTCCATATGTGTAAGATGTTGGCTAAATGCATGCATTCAACAAGAAAACTAATGTCCATACTACACATGACAAATTCAGTGTTAGCCAGTTAGACTGGTTCACTATCGCAGTTGGGACTGCGATGTGACGGATGGGAAATGACGCATTCATTGACCAATCGAAGCACTTTCTATTCACACCGGAAGGCCGAATTGCGAAAAAAATCACTGCCCTGAGCCCGCCCCCTCAGGTCCCCATATATTGGGGGTAATAACGTCTCCCATTCTCTTTGACAACTTCGCCTTTGAGGCTACGGACCGTCAGAACAAAACTCTACACGCTTTGCGTATCCTTTGTCTTTGTGTGCAAAATTACTCTTTCGAGTTGGTGAGTTGCGGATTCATTCCCTTACTAGCTCTGAGTGCTACAAGGATATTCTACGCTTAAGCAAGCTGCTATCTAGCTGGTGACCACGCTCGTCTTCAACTTGCCGTCTCACTACTGCTTACGAGATGTTATAGCTCTTGCTAATTTGTGTCTCTTTTTCAGATTTATGATGACCAAACTCTACCCAGACTGTGGTCATCCCCGCGAGAAGGGAGACCGACATCGCCGCTGTGTGCTCTGCCTGGGTAGAGCACACACTGAGGCGGCATTGTCCGGGGATATCCCTACCACATGTGCGCTCTGTGCCACGATGACGACGGCACGAGTCACGAGGCACCTCTCTCTATGGGCAGTGGTGGAATGCAACGAAGTATTTTTACTTCGTTACTGTACTTCGTTACATTTTTACGTATCTGTACTTTACTTAAGTAAAAATAATAATGCATACTTTTTACTTTTACTTCGTTACATTTCGCAGCTATTATCTATACTTTTACTCCGCTACATTTCTACAATATGTGTCGTTATTCATTACATTTTATGAACACAGTTTTGCCAAACTGTTGCCTACACAAAAATATGGATTGCGTTGCTTTAGGACGTTTCAACCAATCAGGTGGCTCAATGACAGCAGAGTGTGTATTTGGCAGCCTTGCCTGTTTTGCTTAAACATTCGACAAACAGCCTGACTAACAAACAACTTTTCAGCGTGGATTCAGAGTCAGCCTCATCTAAGGACATGTTCAAGTTCAGAGGCGCCAAGAATAACTCATGGAGGTTTCAGTGCGTTTCCTGTCTACCTCAAAAAAGGAGTTGCTAGACTTCAAAATCCGCCTTCAATTTTGGGGAAACAGGTCGAGTTATGCAGAGTTCTTGCTATGCTAAGTTAATGTCTATGACTTTTGTATATCGTATGCGGTTACTGACATGTTTTTATACTCTTATCTAGCAAAATACATGTTGACATACAGCAGTAACATCAAAATAACACGATTTTACCTTGATTATTTATTTAACGTAGTGGTAAGATAAAGCTGGTAGTTTAGCAATGTCAAGCTAACGTGAAGATTTGCCTTTTTATTGACTGGTTATTGCCTGGCATGCAAACTTAATGCCTAGTCTTGGGTTACTCAATATGTTTTTTTCACTTTTCTGTAATCAATACAGCATAAAACTCTGCATTGACCAGTTTAACAACTCCATTTGTTTTTCATGTTTCATATTTCCATTTTTTTAAACGTTTACAATTAAATAAAAGATTAAAAGATATAAATTTGTGTCTTTATTGGTTTGGCTTAATGGTATTAACTTTGCAAATAATCCCTGGTAGATAAATTGTCATCTGCAGAATTGTAAGATAGAGCGTGAACAGTATTACAGACAATAGGCCCAATAAGTACATCAACCTTTCCAATTAACAAATGTTGTTGCTTATAATTATTACTAGTAGTGACATATGTAGAGGCATTTATTACCAGTCGCTATTTCTTTATCAAAATGGCACAGCCTAGACATTGAGAGACAACCCATTGCGTGAGTACTTTTACTTTTACTTTTAAAGTAAATTTAAAATTGAGTACTTTTTACTTAAGTAGGATTGTTGATGTAGTACTTTTACTTTTACTTTCATTTTCCTGGGTACTTGTACTTTTACTTAAGTACTAAACGTCAGTACTTCTTCCACCACTGTCTATGGGAGAGAGAGGATAGTCGTCCGGGGGCGCAGCCTGTGCCGTCCGGGGTGGTGTCCCCGGTCGGACGAGACTCCTCTCGCCCTGGGAGCAGCAGCGGGCCAGGCGGTTTCCTTCGGGAAGTCGCTGGGTCATCCTGCTCTTCCCCAGCGCGCACGGTGGCCCCAGTCGCAGTGACTGCGGTGGCCGCTGAGCCGCTGTCTGAGCTCGACGAGTTGGACGTTGACGCCGGAGGAGAGAGTCTGCTGGATGATTCGTTTTAGGACGAGGACACAGACATGGTTTTGGGTGACGCGTCGCGGGCTTCGCAGCCTGCAGCGCTCTCCCGGAACCTGGGACACCAGCTACACGAAGTAGCGAGGAGGGCGACGAGCCGGCTTGATCTCCCCCTCCCTCCCCCGCCCAGCGTGAGTTCTGCATTGCTGGACGGGGAGTACTATGGTGGCCCACCCCTGCCAGCTTCCTCGGATATTCCCTTCTTCGAGGAGGTTCACGAGGAGCTGGAAACCTCATGGGCTCGCCCTACTCAGGGCGCGCTCCGGTTCCGGGAGGACACCGGAGCAGGTTATCTCTCGCCTGCTTCCCCGACGATGCACCTCGGCCAGAAACCCGTGCTACCCACGAAGAGCGCGAGACATATGGCGGTTCTGGCCGAGAAGGCTTACCTAGCTGCAGGGCAGTCCACGTGTTCCACCGTGGAGGAGCTACGGAGGGCGACTGATTTATCTCTCCGACTCACCAGGTGTTCGTCTCAGGGGCTGGGGCGAGTCATGGGGGCTTCTGTGGCAACGCAGAGGTACCTGTGGCTCTCTCTGGCCAAGCTTTCTGACAGGGAGAAAGCACCACTCCTTGACGCTCCAGTCAGCGTTAAGGGTGTGTTCGGTGAAGCGGTGGGGGCGATGAACGACAAGTTTGAGGCAGAGCAGAAAAGCCATGAGGCTTTTCAGGCATGGATGCCTCGGTCAAGCAGCTCCGAACCGCAGTCCTCGTCAGTGCAAACCACACCGGCCCAGGGAGTGAAACGGAGTGGGTTCCGCTCCCCAGCTCTGCCAGCTAAGATGCCTGCACGCCGCGGCTGGAGTAAAAACCCATTCCGGCCGCCGGCCCAGCCTGCTAAGCAGCAGCAGCCAGCTGCAAAGACAAGCACCGGGGCCACACTCAAACCCACACGCCGTGGTTCGAGAGGGCGAGGCAGACAGCCGGCGCCCTGATGTTCGCCGCCCCCCTGGGAAGGTCCCCAGATGCGCTCATGTGAGTCTCATGTCCAGCACAGCGAAAACATTCCCACAAGCATTACATTCCCATGTTCTCAACACTGTCCCGTTAGGCGCAGACACAAGACAAGCTTGCTTTTCCCCTCCCGCTATACACCCGTTGCATTCGCAAAACCAATTTTTTATTCAAACCATGAGGGGGAAACCCCAGATCTCAACCTCCTCCCTAGGAGTGGGGTCAGATCAAGGTTTAGACAGATTGGTTATGAGCGGACTAAGATCCGACCAATTCAATCTAAGCCCCAGGCTTGCAGACTGCGTTTTGGGCTGGCGCGCATGCGCAGTCTCGCCCTGGGTGCTGAGGACAGCCTCAAAGGGCTACACTCTGCAGTTCGCCAGACCTCCTCCCAAGTTCACGGGTGTAATTCAATCAAGGGTGCCACGAGCTCGCGCTCATTTCCTTCAACAGGATGCGTTACTCGTGAAAAGGGCTATAAGCGTAGTGTTGCCAGAGACACAAACTCGGGCCATTACAGCAAGTATTTCCTTGTCCCCAAAAAGGACGGGAATTATCGCCCTATATAAGATCTACGTGTACTGAACAAATCACTCATGCCGCTGAAGTTCAAAATGTTGACTCCACGCCCGTCTGATTCAGTTCATAAAGCAGAGCGATTGGCTGATCACGATAGATCTCAAGGATGCGTATTTCCATATACCGATTCATCCCAGACACCGCAAATATCTGAAATTCGCATTCGGCGGAAAAGCATACCAATTCCATGCACTCCCCTTCGGTCTCTCCCTAGCTCCGAGGGTGTTCACAAAGTGCGTAGAAGCTGCCATTGCCCCATTAAGAAGAATAGGCAGTTGCTTATTCAATTATCTGGACGATTGGCTGCTGGCTTCTCGTTCAGAGGCAGAGGCGGTGCAAGAGTGCCATCTTGTGCCATCTACCCGATCTCTGTATACGCTCATGTGGCGCATGTTCGAGCGATGGTGCGCTGCACGTCAGCACGACCCTATTGATTGCGCTTTGGGCATCATCCTAGAATTCTTACAACAATTATTTGATGACGGAAAGGCGGCTTCTACTATCAAAGTGTATTTAGCAGCTATTCCGCCTGCCATATTAGCATTAACGGCAAATCTCCCGGTAATCATCCATTGGCTTTGCGCTTTATGGCTGGGATAAGGCGTCTTAGAGTCAGGCACCTATTGCCCTCTTGGGATTTGCTAGTGGTGTTACAGGCGCTCACGGGTCCCCCGTTCGAGCCCTTAGAAACGGTGGACTTAAAGTTTGCTTCTTTAAAAACCGCGCTGCTCCTGGCACTGGTGTCAGCGTAGCGCGTCGGTGACATGCAAGCGCTGTCTGTCAGCCGGTCGTGCATTCAGTTTTCGATTGCCGGGCATAGGGTAGTATTGCGGCCTAACGCAGCATATACTCCCAAGGTGGTGACAACTCCGTTCCGTAACCAGGTCATTGAGTTGACCGTATTCTCGCCCCCTCCTTTCGGATCTGCGGAGGAGGAGCGTTTGCACAAGCTCTGTCCAGTGTGCGCTCTACGCACTTATGTAGAGCGCACTGGTTCATTCAGGCAATCGGATCAGTTATTCGTATGCTTTGGTGCAAGCGCCAAAGGCAAACCTCTGGCAAAGTCGAGCCTTTCCCGTTGGCTGGTGGAGGCTATCACTTTGTCCTATAAGAGTTTGTCATTGGAACCCCCGGAGAAGCTTCGTGCGCATTCTACTCGTGGGGTTTCGTCATCCTGGGCCCTGTTTAAGGGCGTTTCAGTGGATGACATTTGCAAAGCTGCAAGCTGGAGCTCTCGCCACACCTTTATTAATTACTACATGTTGGATGTGGCGGAGCCTGGTTTCCTGCAGAGTGTATTGCAGGCGAGTGATCTGTGATCCTGTGCAGCCTGCGAATATGCTTATCAATTGTGTGACCATCTCCCTTTATGAATTAAAGGCGGATGGCGCAGATGGGTGTAAGTTTTCATAAGCAAGAGATCGGTGATCCCGTTTCACTTATATTGAATTCATTCCCCATACTCAGGGAACCGAGGTTATAATTACGTATAACCGAGATGTTAGGCCACACAAAGGGAACAGTGAACGGGCCATAATATACGTGTGCTTATTTTTTTTCATACATCTGGATGTTTTAACACCTACAGGAATTTAAACTCTTCACTGTTTCATACATAAGGCACATGTTCCTGTAGGTCAAGGTGCTAACAGTACAATTGTCATAGGATACCCAGGGAGCATACAGTACATGCTGCTAAAATGTATTTCATGATCTGTAATAAACTGTTGCTCTTTTTGCAAAATGGCATCTGATAAATGTTTATATAACATGACCAAAACCATGAATAGACTCATTGTTTTAGACAATTACATTGAAATGTGCAAGGGGTAGTGGAGCTTCCGCGTTAAAGTGTCTTTAAGATGGTGGAATGTTGTAGAAGGTAGACTTGTGTGTATGTGTATGCTAACAGCTGGATTAACTTCTCCATCTCCAGACTCACTTCATCACTGGACTCATCTGTTTTCCCGGCTTCGAGTGTGTGGACTGCTTGCTCTGGGCTCGGCTGTCTGGCTATTCTTGCCGGCATTCTTGGAAGGAGCCTCCACTCCCTCTCAGCTCGTCTGCTATAGCCTGCTGAGGCCCACCATGGCATCGCGGGACCTACCTGCCGTGCTGACACGGTCTGGGGTAACCAACGCCATTCACTCCACTCCTTCAACACCCGGTCCACTGCTGCTTTCTCACAACTCCCTGCCCACCAGCTTCTAGCTAACCAGCTTCTAGCCACCGCCAGCATACTAACCGGATTACTTTCATCGGCTGTTACGTTCCATCTCCTCCTCGGTCTATCAATCCCTTGTCCCCAGGCCACTACTCCACCAACTTCTCGCCCACTCACCTACACTGCTGCTGACCTTCACCTCCTCAACCATAACCACCGTCTCCCAGCTGCTGCTGCCTCTGCAGCTAGCTCAGCTGGGATCCTTCGCCGGCCCCGCTACATCCACCGGGGCTCTGGTCTCTCCCACAACCAACACTCCAACGATGGCTCACCTATCCCCTCACTCTGGACTAGTTTTCGGCCCCCCCGTCACCCCCACCTGCTGCACTGCCAACCTACACCAACATCCTGACTAAAAACTTTTGGCGACAGAGCATTCTCACGCACAGCACCCTGACTTTGGAATTCCCACCCCCAATCTGTTCGCCACTCTCCCTCACTCACAACATTCAAATCCCTCCTCAAAACATACCCCTTCACCCAAGCCTATGACCTTCCCTACCCCTAGCCACCTATACCCAACTGTCTACACTTTTACCCCCTGTTACATCTCCATCATCTCTCAGTATTTCTGTTTTTTCTGCCTGTGCTGTGTATGCTTTTGCTGTCCCCCCTGCCTGTAAATACCCCCCCCCCCTTTTCTGTAAATGTAAATGCGTCCTGCTTGTGCTGTCCCCCCTGTCTGTAAATACCCCCCCCCCCCCCCCTTTGTCATTGTAAATTGCGACTTTGGGTCATTGAAAAGCGCATTACAAATAAAAGTTATTATTATTATTATTATTATTATTATTATTATTATGTTTGGTAATGTGTGAAAGGAGACTTGTAATACCTTGCTTTAACGCCATCCTTCTGGTCCGGTGTAGAGTGAATGACTGTTATTATATATATAGTGTTCTGTGTGTAATGTTGTGCCTTTGTGTTAGCTCCCTTATGTTAATTAGCATGTCTTTCACTAATACTGCCTTGGTCATGTTAGAACTAAACATGCCTTCTCTTTGCCTCATTCTATAAGTCTAAAGTTAATCAATTCAGTCAGTCCCTGAGGTCACGCAGAGTATGAGGCACAGGATTTGACCTAAACTTGAACTCAATCTGCAGACATTCTCTTCACTCTGAATATGTTTTTAAGCACAATGTGTTATAAAGAAGGTCTGTTTAACTGCAAGACCTGCAGTGTTTGTTTTTGCCGCATTTTAAGTTTTAAACCCTCACTAACAACGAGTGATTACAAGAGCACAGTGAGTATCCACAGCCAAGGACCTGTCCTCCTGAGAATATGCTGAGTCATTCTGAGCTCACAGCTCTAGCAGTTATTTCCCTCTTTTTCTTCATCAGGGCTGCTCTCACCAGAATCACACATTGTGATATTTTAAATGACTCATTGTTCAATCACACATCTATCACTATCCATGCACTTTTGACCTCCACATTTCGATGTGGATATTGCTGGCAGTATTGTCTTGTGGCACTGACAACGTGTGATTTGTGATGTGTAAGGCTGTGTAGCAGTCATTGCAGAATAAATATAGAATTATGAAGAGGAGCATGGACTTCAGTTTTTTTACATTCTTGACGCATTTGATGCCCAGTCTAAGAACAAGCTTTGCCCTCTCTCTCTCTGTTCTTCTTTGCTTTTCTCTCTCACACGCTCCCTGTCTCCCTCATTCTCTCTGACTCTCGACCTGTCTCTGGCTCTCTATCCTCTCATGGTTGGTTGGATAACATCATGTATTGACCACTTACTGTATCCGCCTGAAAGAGCTCTAGGCATGACAGAGATCCCAGAATCCACAGTACAAGAGTACATCACTCTAACAGCCAGCCAGGACTTGGGAGTTAGATCAACACATTACAAAGGGCATCCACATCTCCATAAAGTTTAAGAATGTAAGGGTATCTTTTTAAGATCTAGTCCTGTGTAGCAGAACATGTTCTTAATTTTAATGTTTAATAAACATAGCAATTTAAAAGAAATTAGTATACAGAGATTTTACAATGAATGACTAGGAGACCAGGAAGGATTTGAGGCTCTGTCACAGGCAAGGACATCTGTGGTCTGTGCATCCTTTCAATTAGAGTCACCAAGGAGAAATAAAGATGAAGGATTGTCATCACACCATGATTAGAGTCAGGGCTTATGACGGAGCTCTGAGGCATCGCCGACACGGCTAAACAAGAAATCGCCACTGTACTTGCTGCCAATCTTTACAGAAGAATGTTTTTGATCATGAAGAAACAGAGTGACTAAGAGCCCTGTAGCCTGATATATCATAGAGACGAAATGCCACTGAGGTACTAGTAAAAGGACAACAGCACTGGATTTTAAAGGCGCTCTGCCTCCAGAGAGGACAGTTGTATCAATGACCGGTGCAGATAGAGCAGGTAAATCCATAACTTCCAAAGACGATATCAATAACTTCCGGCAGATAAAATAATGTCTGCCCGTACTCTGATAGCCCCGGTAGTTAATGTATGCATTGTTTGTAGCAGTGGGGAACTCATTTTCAATGTACCAAATCTGTACGGCACAATAGTTTATCTACAGCTGCTTGTTGCTCTGTGATAAAGTAAATATGCCAAACTAGAACAGAAGATGCTGCTGCCAGGCTACAAGATAAATAGTTAGTAGAGCACTGAAAGCACAGAGGACCAGTAGAAAGGATAGGGAAAAGTAGAATCTTTTTTAACCAATCAGTTTGTGTGGCTGGAGCAAACATGTCAACAGTTAATTCATCACCTCATTATGAAGTAGTTAATAATAATGAGTAATTCGTAAAGACCTAATCATGATTATTTACTGCTGATGTATTAGAAAAATAAGTAAGGGATAATTTGTAGTCTGCTGCTCAGGGCCTCGTTTCCAGATAACGACGTATCTTAACGGCCTACGTGGATTTTTGCGACATCGTACACTAAGTAACACTTTCTATTTAAGTGCGTTTCCCAACCATCAACTTAAAGTCAGGGGCACGAGCGCAACGTGCACGAGTTCTTAAGAAGCTCTTAGGAGCTGTTTACGTCTGGTTAACCTGTTTACGTTAATTGCTGTGAAATTAGCTAGCCTATGCGTGCATCGAACGTGCAATGTGCACTGAATTCGGGGCGGGGATAGTAACGCCATCTCCAGCAGAGTAGCCTATTTAAACTGTGTTCCCATTGTAAGGAAATGTATTACGATCTGTCTGAGAGTGGGCTGTCAAAGCTAGCATCATCGAAGTCATACAGTACAGTAGGCTACATACATTCAATAAAATTAACCTACATTTGAGTCCAACTGCATGACCATTCTTACCCTACACTTACCCTTACAATAAAGAAGCGATCCTATTTCAACCATAACTTCATTTTAAATAATGTCTTTCTTTATTACATTTAGTTTATAGTTTAGACAGCAACGTTGACATCTACAGTATATTAAACTGCATCCACTACATAATCTCAAACTTTATTTGTTGGTAACTCTCCAAAAAGGCTACCATTAACACCTTTCTTAATGAAAAGGAAACATGCATCACAATAATACTTCAGTGTAACCTGTACCTATGTGGAGTGCAAATATGGGTACCACTTTACAATAAGGGTCCCTTTATAAAGGTTTATAAATGGTTTATAAATGAGGTAGTAAACCCTTATAAACGAGTTACAACTAGTGTTTTCATGAATCTATGCAAATAGTAAACCCTTATAAACGAGTTATAACTGGTGCTTTCATTAATCTATGCGGGCTCACTATTTGGCAAGATCACCATCTTTCTATACCAACCGATTGTCCATCCCTTAACTGGCTTTCCTTAGTAAACCATTATAAATGAGTTATAACTCATGTTTTCATTTATCTATGCGGGCTCACTATTTGGGTTTATAAATGCTTTTTTTATTAGGTTATAAATGAGGTTGTAAACCCTTTATATATCCTCAGTAAAATATTATAAACAAGTTATAACTCATGTTTTCATTAATCTATGCGGGCTCACGATTTGGCTTTCTATACCAACCCATTGTCCATCCCTTAACTGGCTATACTAGCCCCTTGCATAGACTCGTAATCTTTTTTCTGCACTTTGTCTTTGCACTATCCACACAAGAACACTTTTTTTTTTTTTTTTGCACCATCCACACAGGCAGCACAGGATCTAGACTGTCACTCCCTACCATTCTTGTATCTGTTACTACCCCGCTCCTTTTGAACGTCTTCTCCCTATGCGTATGAGATTTGTATATGTTGCGTCTGTGTGTTGCACAAGTTGTTTATGCTACTGGATGTCATAAAAGTACCCTCTGGATTAATAAAGTATCCATCCATCCAATATCAAGTTACTGCTTACTATCTTGTTAATGAGTTACAAATGTTTATAAATGGCAAAAGGGATCTTACTAATGAGCTACCAATGTTCATAAATGGCAAAAGGAGCCTTGTTGTAAAGTGTGAAACATATCACTATTTCCTAATAAGTTACTAACCTTTTTAACTTGCAAAATGAGCATTGTTGTAAGTGTGAAACATATTCATGAGTTACTAACCTTTATAGCTGGTAAAAGGAGCCTTGTTGTAAAGTGTGAGACACGTGAGCATTTGTTAATGAGCTACTAACCTTTATAACTGGCAAAAGGGAGCCTTATTGTAAAGTGTGAGACACATGAGCATTTGTTAATGAGCTACTAACATTTATAACTGGCAAAAGGGAGCCTTATTGTAAAGATACAAATCTCATACGCATAGGGAGAAGACGCTCAAAAGGAGCGGGTAGTAACAGATACAAGAATGGTAGGGAGTGACAGTCTAGGTCCCGAGGGATCCTGTGCTGCCTGTGTGGATGATGCAAAAAAAAAAAAGTGTTCTTGTGTGGATAGTGCAAAGAGAAAGTGCATAAAAAAGAATACGAGTCTATGCAAGGGGCTAGTATAGCCAGTTAAGGGATGGATAATGGGTTGGTATAGAAAGCCAAATCGTGAGCCTGCATAGATTAATGAAAACATGAGTTATAACTTGTTTATAATATTTTACTGAGGATTTATAAAGGGTTTACAACCTCATTTATAACCTAATTATGAACCATTTATAAACCCAAATAGTGAGCCTGCATAGATTAATGAAAACATAAGTTATAACTCATTTATAATGGTTCACTAAGGATAGCCAGTTAAGGGATGGACAATGGGTTGGCAGCCTATAGAAAGCCAAATCGCGAGCCCGCATAGATTAATGAAAACATGAGTTATAACTCGTTTATAATATTTTACTAAGGATTTATAAAGGGTTTACAACCTTGTTTATAACCTAATTACAAACCATTTATAAACCCAAATAGTGAGCCCGCATAGATTAATGAAAACATGAGTTATAACTCTTTTATAATGGTTCACTAAGGATAGCCAGTTAAGGGATGGACAATGGGTTGGCAGCCTATAGAGAGCCAAATCGCGAGCCCGCATAGATTAATGAAAACATGAGTTATAACTCGTTTATAATATTTTACTAAGGATTTATAGGGTTTACAACCTCGTTTTTAACCTAATTATGAACCATTTATAAACCCAAATAGTGAGCCCGCATAGATTAATGAAAACATGAGTTATAATTAATTTATAATGGTTCACTAAGGATAGCCAGTTAAGGGATGGACAATGGGTTGGCAGCCTACAGAAAGCCAAATCGCGAGCCCGCATAGATTAATGAAAACATGAGTTATAACTCATTTATAATGGTTTACTAAGGATAGCCAGTTAAGGGATGGACAATCGGTTGGTATAGAAAGATGGTGATCTTGCCAAATAGTGAGCCCGCATAGATTAATGAAAACACTAGTTATAACTCGTTTATAAGGGTTTACTATTTGCATAGATTAATGAAAACACTAGTTATAACTCGTTTATAAGGCTTTACTACCTCATTTATAAACCATTTATAAACCTTTATAAAGGGACCCTTATTGTAAAGTGGTACCCAAATATGTCTTGCCATTACACTACCCAACAGCCCTACGTCTGCTAACACTACAGAATGCATAATTCCTACGGGCACTGCACTAGTTTTGTATAGCCTAATCTTTATTTTCAAATACTCAATATTCTTTATTTCTATTTTGATGGGAATAGGCAGGTGAAACAATGACATTCTCATGATGTGCTATACACAGAAACATCGTTTGGATTTCTTCTACAATAGGCCGAACGACACCCAGGGGGTGGAAGCGTACGTCATGCGTGACTGTATGAGCTATGAAACTAGCGATTTAAAAAAAGTTTCAATGAAGAACATAGTTGCAAATATATATGTATACAACCATCTAGCTATAAAGCTACCATATAAGCCAATGGAGTGGTGGCATAAGCGCTAATTGTGCCATAAAACTACTGTTTGAAAGCTTCAGTTAAGACCGACATACTCTGCATTGGTCGCGTAGCACATTTCAGATCAAACCGAGTCATTATAAACATATAAAAAGTTGTGTAGATAGCTTTATTAATGTAAAATATTCCTCGCTTCAAGTAGCCATGTTTTTTTTTTTAAATTCCCCTTTCTTCCGAACGACGGTCGAACGACGCCCCTGGTGGATTCAATCGCTAAGTGTGAAGTTACTACTGGTCCTGACCACACGTAGAATTCTTCTCAACGAAAGATACACTTAAGCTAAGTGTGGCGTTGGGAAACCCGTCTGCAACGTAGGAATCCTCTTACGAGCGGTTTCAAGTGCTTTTTAGGCTAAGTGCGCGTTCGGGAAACGAGGCCCAGTATCGGAAAAAAAAGGACCCGGTGTGTAGCGGATACTGACTGGTAGACTTTACATTATCCCACTTATTATACGATTACTTGCCAAAACAATAAAACACATTCCTCCAAAGTTTCTATTTTTAATGATGATGACTTTCACTGAGAAAATACTGTTCTTCACACAAATAGAACTTTAAAGTTTAAGGTGTTGCATAGCAACCTATTACTTCCTGACTTCAAGTCACAATAAATTCCTGGTACGTTACGCGAACAGACTACTTGTGGAATGCTATGAATGTGAATTAGAAGCACAAAGCCTGTTGCCAATAGTAGAGGTCATTCGCTGTGATGGCCCATTTAAATCAATAGAACTTTTTGCAACATTCTGAGGAGCCACATCATAAATGTCAATTATGGACCTGTATTGTAAAATGTTACCAATATGGAATTATGTGGTGGAAAAGCTACCATTACTGTTTTTAAACATTTGAGTGAGTCTGTGGCTGTCTGTCTTTTTTCATTTTCATCTCTTCTTTTCTTCTGAGGAGGCTCCTGTGGAACCGGGTTAGTTCTGGACTTTGACTTCAAAGCCCTGCATATCTCTCAACACAGTCGCCCCACTACCACTACTGCTGCTGCTGCCAAGTCGCTCTGTTAAATATTCACACAGACCAGGCTATTTTCAGGGACCCCCCGAGTGGCCCAAACACGCCTGCCAGTTGCATAACGAAAAAGGGGTAATGAGGCGTGAAGATATCCCAGTAAATAACACCAGTCGCCAGAGAAGTGCTCTAGCTTTTTTTTTTGCAAAGTTATCTCTCTCAACCTCGCCCCTTTGTTTCTTCTATTCTCTCCCTCTCTCTTTCTCTCTCCCCAGGAGTGTACGCAGAGATGAGAAGCAGTTGGTCGCACACATTCATTTCAATCTAGGTTTCTTTAAATAGACAGAGAGCGCAGCAAGAGGCGCTGGGGTCCTTTTGTAAACATGTCCGCCTCTCCCGATTGTTTTCATAAATGTCCCATCTTACACAAGCGCCATTTGCTTTGAAAGAGGACTGAAGGAAACGTGGCGTAGGACCTATTTTGTCACTGCATGGTACGAGAAAAAGGAATATTTAGTTTCGGGGCTTCAGATGGTAAAAATAGATAACAGTGCATTATTCACCAAGCCTGAGATGGGCCTTCCTCTCAGTAGTCTTTTTAAAACGTCTGTCTCATTGTGTTCTCTCGCTCACTGATACATGACATATAAAGTTAATAGTTGACCTCAAATGACAATGAATTTCTATTACGATAAGGGAACAGACTACTTGCGGATCATTTTGAAAAATGTGAATCAGAAACACAAAACCTATTACCAATAACAGCGGTCATTATTCATTTTAAGCAGTCATCATCAAGATATATCAGACCTCCGAACTTCATTTTCAATTAAATGGAACATTTTGCAGCATTTTGAAGAGCCATATGATAAGGTAGGGGCATATGACTGTAAGTACAGTAGCCTTTATTTACATACTATACTTATCAAAGTGTTCTCATAGACTGATAATTTGTATTTATTATATGGCAACGACAGTATGAGCGTTCTGATTGGCTAATGGGTAGTCATGTCAGCCGCGTATTGCCCTCCTCGCCGGTCGGATCCGTATTGCCCTCTGACGTCATTTTCCAAAGGAACGATATTGATAGACGTCAACAGCCATGAGGAAATTCAGATGCAGCGAAAATGTGTTATTCAAAGTGATGATGAAGACTAGAAACTATAGTTTGAAACACTTGTGTTGTTACTTTACTGTAAATTAAAGCCATTTTAGCTGAGCCGTGTTGTCCATTTTCTATTGATCATTGTAACTTGAAGTTAGCAGTTAATTTGTTGCTACGCAACACCTGAAACACATTATGTCGTGAGAAGACTTGAGAGCTGAACAAAACGACATGTTTTCTATTTATAATTAGCATTTCTTTTCATTTACAAAATGAAAGGAGCGAAAAATGCCATTAAAATAAACTACTCACTAACCTCGACCGTTCGGTCGATACGTTAAAGCCTCAGTCTGATATTTCCCGGCATGACCTTGCTCTCGGTTAGTAGGTAGTTAATCACTCTGTAGGTGATGGTGTTATTAAAATGTATCAAGGAGTTAACAATGGAGTAAATAGAAAAAATAAAAAGCAGTGCAGAACAAGTTTCATAATGTGATACTGATAAGTTATGGTTTCTGTATAGTTCTTTATTGTCCTGTTTGTAGAAGAATTCATGGCTTTTCCCTCTGCTCATCTGAGGAAATTAAAAATGTGTGATGTCAAATTAATAACCACCAGCCAAGATCCTAAACATCTCCATTTCTTTAATTGTGGAAGTTTATGCTGATGGCTGTGCCCTGTTAGATACCCAGAGACTCAGAAAGATGCTGGTGCAGCTGCTGAAAGACAGTGAGGAAACGGGCCTGGCAATGATTTTTTTTATGAGATAAATAACCCTCTGAATTAAAATACCCCTGGGTAGCATCGTCACTGCCTTGTACCTGACACAAAAGCAAATCAAGATGGGATTTTTTTATTTGTATGTCTTTTGTGGGACAATCTACAGAAACTGAAACAGTCCTTTTCTACAGTTTCTTTAAAGCTTTTGAGGTAAACAAACACAGGTCCATGTCTGTAGGGATCCTTTCAATGTTGTCAGACACTTACAGTATAATAACATTAAGAGCCTGTCAGTGGATAATTTTGACACAGATGCTTGCCCCATGGGCTTACATTGTATAGCCGCTTTGCGGTTGCATTCTAGCATTCTAACTCAATACTAACTCACTACTAATACTCAATACTTACTCACTATGATGGCAGATATCAGGAAGATTTCACCTGTAGTATGTAGTTGCCTACCACTGGCAACTACTACAGCAATCAAAATGAGAATATATATGCAATCAGAATGTGAACACGTCTTTCGAAAACAAATATCTGTCGAATATCGAACGTCCGGCTAACTTATTCCCGCTTAGAAAACATTGGGATGCATGGTTGTACCAAGTGAGACTGAATATTGATAAGAGAGCTAATTGTTCTCCATAGTCTCAGTGTGTCACCATATCTGCAGTGAATACATTTTTTTTCTGGTCAGAGAAATTTGGCGAAAAATATTGATGAATGCTTTACAGCCACAGCAGCATAAAAAATACATCACTTAAGTATGATCTATTCATTGATACATTCTAGTTTTTTTTCATGCTTATTTTTTGGTAAAACATATTTTGAACGATGTGCTTAGCAAATAGATGAAAATGGTTGAATAAGAAACTGATATAATTGATCACCCAAAAAATGAACTGTTTTATGTTTGTTTATGTGCTTCAGCATATGCTTGTTCGGAAACAAGTGTGTGTGTGTGTGTGTGTGTGTGTGGGAGAGAGAATGAGTGTGTAGGCATGTGCACATATTAGTGCAGGTGAAGGTGGAATCTGGCTCACAATCTGACTGTCTGTCATACTTTTCATTCTTGCGCAGGCATCAAAGTGTGAAAAGACGACAGATGGGTCGCTAACTAGAGTAATTGACTCCAAATTTCGGAAATTTTTAAATGAAGTCCTTGGCATGCGGGACGCTGAGTGATTGCTTAAACACACTGCTTAATTTAGCATGGCTGATGAACTCCACCGGGAGCGGAGACTCCGCACACAGCCGCACAGAGTTTGATGCTGCGCCCCAGGTGTTGCTACTGACAACCTGACAAACATGGATGCTCTGCATTGGAAGGATTTCTGTAAGGTGTTGCCGCAGACGGATGGAAATATGCACATGGTGTTTCATATTCAATAATGAAAAGCTGACGTTAGACCATAACCGGACGAATGAACCGTTAAATTTGCTTGTATAAACCATTTTCTGTCAACACTAATGAGCCATGTTAGTTGTTTTTATTCATTTTTGTATTTGTTTGTTTGTTACATGCAGGTATTTAGGTAAGGACTTCGAAGGGCTTTGAAGTCATGTCTTCTAAGCACCACTGATAATAAAGTGCTTATAAATCTCCCATTTCTGTACTGAATAAAAATACCATCTATATACATGCTCTATGTCATGATTGTCTTCCATTTCAGCAAGTTTTGATACGTGAAATATGACATCATGTTGTTTTCTACACAGTGTCCTTCCAAAGCGTGTTGTCATATAGAGAGGCTAATCTGGTAAAAATGAATTTAAAATTATGATTATTTTCCCTTATGCATTTGTCCAACATGCATTCAGTGATAATGCTAATATGCATGTTATTGTTAATAGGAAATTAAGTAATGGGCAGTAGCACACATTAATTCCTGTTCAATACACTTAGATAGATAGAGTAGATTAGTCTTTCGTTTAGTTGTTTTCCATGGCCTAAAAATATTGTGTAACATTTGTCGTAGGCCATTATATCTGAAGTATACATCTCTGTGAATTAAATAAAAAGTAATTCATTCAGAATGTTGTGGGTGGGACCTATAGTTTATTCTTTTTTCCTTTTTTTAATTTCTTTATTTTCTTCGAGAGTGAAAGAAATCAGTACGCAAGAGCCGAAATGCAACAACAAAAGGTACATTGCATTCATGTGAAGAGCTTCTCGGTGTTAGAAGCCACAGTTTGGGAATACTGCTGCTTATGTAGCAGTACGGCTTTAAGCTGACGTCACTAGGCCGTCTGTTAACTTCTCCCCGTCTGTCTAATTTGCTAGTAATTAGGTGGCACTCTCTACAGCCCCTATAAATTAACAATGATGTGCCAACTGGGCATGCGTCATACTCCACGGTACCTGTTTGCGTCAAGCTCAGGTCCACCGGTTTGTGGTAGGTATGACCATGTCTGATTGGGTCCCCGTTCCCAGCCTTGCACTTTCCCCGGTTTCACTCCCGGGGTTGAATTGTGCGTTACTTGTGATCTACGTATGTATGGGTCCTTGCTCTTCACGGACGGTTGTGGTGATTAGCTAGCTACTCACCCATACTTTTTACTCCTATTTAGCCAGCGGACGCATAGTTGCCGCTGCCTGCGTCATCCTGTGTTCCGCACCTTTAGATGTTCGGTAGGTTATCCTGCTATTCCCTTTTAATATGTATTACTAGTGTTGTGTGGCGTTTTATCTATCCCATAGGAATTGGCCAGGGTGGTTCGACGCCACTGCTGTTTTGCTTGGAGTGTTTTGCTTACAGTGACTGTATCGTTTCGTCTCCCTTCACGTCTCGTCCTCCTTCCACGCAGCTGCAGTTTGCTAGAGCTGCTCCTGCGTGTGCTTGTGTCTGCGTGTGCTGCGTGGTGTTGTTAATGTTGTTTGTTCATATTTCTTTTCAGTTTATTTGTATCCATCTTCTGGTGGTTACTTTTGTTACATGTTCTGTTGGCTGTGCTGGGTGCCCGAGGTTAGCTAGTTCACCCTTCCCTACCCTAGCGGTGTGTGTGTGATCTTGAGCCCATTTTGGTGTGTGTGTGTGTGTGTGTGTGTGTGTGTGTGTGTGTGTGTGTGTGTGTGTGTGTGGATTCACCCCTTTATGTGCATTTGGTGTGAGCAGTGCACGGTTGCTGTGTCCCCCTGGAGCTAAAACCCTGCTTCCTAAACTCCTGCCTGACTGGTAAGCCTCAGTCCAGTGTCTGTGTTGTGTTGTGTTGTGTTCATTCTGTTGTACCTGTGTCGTCCCTTGTCTGTCCCCTACTGTAACCAACTTCGGTGTTTTATATTTGTGGATTAATAAAACCTATTTATTATTTATGGAAACACATCTCCAGCTTCCTCAGTTGACGAACCTGTGTGCCCCTAGTGTGTGGACTAGTTTAACTCCAACTATTTCCCTGGGCGAAATCCCCAGGGTGGCGTAGTCGTGCTTTAGTTAGTCCCATCTCCACTCACCATATTTTTATGCCACACTTAAATGAATTTTGACAGTATATGCCATCCTTAGTAGCCAAGTGTGGTGCAGAGGAGTCATGAGCACAACTACACACAGACACACACATGCACGCATGTACACACAGATACCCGCCCAGAAACACAGATACATACGCACATACACTCACAGAGATGCCCACCCACAGAACACAATGCATACAACTGTCAGATTTTCCTCTGCATGTAAAGAATGTGTGTTGGGTTACAGTTGGATGTCATATGTGGATGTAACGTACTTGTAGGAGGCCAAAGTAGCTCAGCAAATTGCATTTGAAGTCATGAGACTTGAAAGAAGGCAAAGAAGGGCCTGCCTGACTGAGTGTGTTAATATAGATCATAGGACTTTACAATAAAAGTCACGATCAATGAGACATAAAATTAAGTGGGGCATTAAAGGAACATGTATGAACATAAAAGGTGCATACAAAACTGTGAACAAAACACATTTTCTGTCATCTTGGCCATAATTCGTATAGATGTTTAGCCATCGTAGAGATCATACCCATACCCAAATGTCATGCTGCCACATGGGAAATACACTGACATGGATCTCTCCAGAGTTACCCAGGAATGACTGGGCCATGCACACCAGAGGTGCAGCAGTGTGGAGACGGAGAGAAGGAGACTGCAATGTTCTGTTGTTGCATAAACAGACAATCATACACATACACACACTCATATACATACACATACACTGAGTTTTGTATGCTCAGTTCTCAGCTAGCAAGAGGCCTTAATTAAGCTGAAGCTAACACTTGCAATGGACACTTCCTAAGTCTTAGCCTTTGCGCTCACCTCATTCTCATTTCACATCTCACGTACCACACTGTGGCTGAAATGAACTATTCACTCGTGTTTAAAATGCCAAAGACATCCACAGTTTCAATAACGGGGAATCAAAATGTTAAGATAATATTTATAATTCATTTTGCCACAATGAGTCGAGGCAGAGGAAATTTAACAGCATAATTGGGAGGCTAAGGTGATTCAGGCCTGCGGACCTTCCACTCATTTCTGTCTATGTCATATGAGGTCATATCAGAATATTCTAGAAATGACATGTTTGACTCCTGTGCGTTTCTGGCATTGCTAATGCAGTGGCCATGCATACATCTCATGCAAAAGATGGGCATGTTCTTTACAGAGTTCATTTGGAGTCATAGTTTCATGGATCAGTCTAAGATATGGTAAAACATGAAAAAAGTTATGGATTTCCTTGTTAACGAACAACCTGAGTGGCCCTTGAGTGGCCCTTGACAGGAGACTAACTGGACAACTCTTAGCTGTACCTTAACACAGTTGTCAGATAAAGGTAAAGGTTTTAGAGCCTGAAAATAATGTCTTAGTGTCTGGACGTATGCACTGACAGTGATGTAAGACACAAGAATAAAAGTAAATAAAAAGAAAAAACATTGTTATAAATGAATAAACAAATACAAATCTGTTACTAACATCTAGCCTATTGCCGTCCTTATTTGGGAACATTATTATTTTGACTTTCTTGTTGATGTTCTTTCTAATGACAATCCTCTGCACTCCAATCTGAGTCATGCCCATAATACATCAATGACAAAAATGCACTATGTAGTTCTGTGTTTCCTGGCTGGAACACCCTGCAAAAATGGAAGAAAAGCTTTCACTGCATGGCAATGCCAAAAGACCCCAGTTAGTTAGTTAGGTTTTTGCATGCCTTTTAGGTAGTTAGCGTGCTTGTTTTTGGAACAGAACTCCGTATTGCTGCTTTAGGGTATACATAGAAAGGTTTGTTTTAGGGGAACTCTCACTAGATGGTTTTGGAAAAGTAAACAACTTTAGTTAAGTATAACTTGCAAGTACACTAGGAGCCACTGTCATCAGATAACCTATCCCAGTCTGGTTATGCAGTAACTCCAATAAATATTTTCTGTCTGTCTGTCTGTCTGTCTGTCTGTCTGTCTGTCTGTCTGTTTCTCCCGTCCTCTATGTTCCTTGATATCTGATGGTAATAATAATGTCTTAGCTTTTTCGTCCTCTTATTTAGAAGCTCTTTTCCTTATTTTAATATATCACTCTGTAATCAGCAGGTGCTTCCTGTCAGCCTAACTTGCCTCGCCCTGTGAAGCCCCATCACTTACCTCCACGACTGTGAACAGCTCCTAAGAAAATGTACCTCACTGTTCAGTGTCTGAGAGAAAATTCACCTCAATGTCCAGCATCTGACAGAAAATTCACCTCACTGGCTACTCTCAAACTACTTCAAAATACAATAATTTAAAACTGCTTGACATTTGCACATTGACCTGCTTTACAGTGCAGATCTGAGTTTCACTGTGCACGAATCCACAGTATTTTTATGTAATTTTTTGTATGGACTAGAATATTAAAATGAATCGAAATCTGGTATAATAAACTATTAGTAGAACTGTTGTATAAAAGCAACATGCACTGCACGAAAAGCAAGATTATCGGGCCCGTATATGCTGTGATACAGCCGCGAATGATCACCATTCCTGGGTGATCGCGGACATTCCCCCGAAATATCTGTCTGCCGCATACTGACGGAATTTCCCGGGAAGGAACCTTCGAGGGGAGGGGGGCCGATGTGTTTAGCATTCTCACCTCCCACTGACAGAGGTGCGAAATGCTCTTATTAGCATATTGACTGTCAGCAGTCTAGCCACACACACCCTGCTGCAGCCATTGGTTGAAAACGACAAGGAATTGAATTAAAACGTCTTGTGATGAGACGGAATGAGATTCTGTCTAAAGGTCAGCTTTTAACTGACAAAACGTATCCCCTCCCATTTACAGCTATTGCCCCATAAAAACAAAATTAAAAATAATTTAATCAATATTCTGTCTTTAGGGTTTTGGTTCGGGGTTATCACATTTCTTGATTCACCTTCCGTTTTCAGAGTTCTGCCTTTAGGGTTTTGATTCCATGGATGACACGATTCTTGCTTTGCTTTGCCTTTCATTTTCAGAGTTCGAGGGTTGCAATGTACTTTGGAGGCTGTTCCACTTATATTCCCGAGCTTCCTCTCTGTAATGTTCTTGAGATTCACTTTTGGCATGTAATTATACAGAGTCGGGCTTACTCTGATATTGAGATAGTCATTTCGCAACTTGGGACATGCTTGCCACTCGTGAATATCTATCCTGTGTCTTTTCAGGTAGATTTTGATATCTTGCGCGAGCTTCGAACCTGCCCTCTTCAGGTTAATGGTATTGTATACCTGTGTCTAACCGCTTAGCCACGTTGCTGGTAAGGATCAAGCTCTTCGGTGCGGGGGGTTGTTTTCAATCCAGGTCAATTCAATTAACATAACAAAACCTAGGCCTGGTCAAGGGAAGGGGTGGGGGGGCTTTCACACCAATGTGGGCTTCTACGGCAATACACAGGGTCGAATACTGTCGTAAATCCCACATTTCATGCAGTGATGACACTCGTTTTTGGGGGGTTGATAAAGGATATGCCCACATCTTTGATTACCTGTTTCACTCGACCACCGGCCTTGTAATAGACGTGGGGATATCTTCAACAAACCCCACTCTCACTTATGTTATATTGCTTAATGAACATTTGTATGTATGGTTGCCTAACGTTATGAAAGACTTCCATCTAGCCAATTCTTCGCTGTGACAGCATCAGAATTCAGACCATTTCTGTCTCAAGTCCATGGAATCCGACTTGATTATCTCTTTCAGCCAGTTTTCCCACGGCGAGCCCTGATGGGAAACTAATTTATCCAATCAACGTCTAACGGCTTGAACGTGCAGACACACAAAGGTAAAAACCACAGAAGTAAAATGGAATCCCACAATAGCCGTCACAAGCTGCCCAAATATCTCTCATTCACATTCCTAACGGCAATCAGCAGGAGTGTGTGGAAGGGGCTTGAAATAGCTAGATAAGAGGACATACTCTTGAAAAAGAGAGAGAGAGAGAGAGAGGTGGAGCACTTCTGAGAAGCCATCAGGCCCAGCGGGGTGCAGGCAAGGCTCTCTGCACTGAGGGGGAGAGGCAAAGGACTCACACGGGGGAGGTGAGGTGGGGGGGAGGCAATTTTACCGAATTTGACTTCTATAGATAGCTGAACTGGACAGACACAGTCGAAAAAAGTCACTCCCTTTCAAATAGAGAATGCAGCTTTTTCAACACCACACAGTCCTCTCACACAACAACCCTCCTCTGCCAGTCATGTTTCTTTCCTTGGCTTCTCAGTGGACCGTTTGCGTTCTCCTCTGAATAACACTGACTCTAGATTAGGCAAAGAGAGATACGTCTCAAGGCCATTGCATGGCTAATGGCTACACAGCCCAGACATTCCTCTCAGTTCAGGAGATAACCGTCCCTGACCCCGTCTTTGAGGCTAGCTTCAGATCGCTGCCCCTATCTAATGATTTGTATTTAAACCAGTGTGTGGCCCACAGCTAAGACTCTGGCAGCTAATAGCAGGCAGCCTGCATGAGAGTGGCCATGGGCCCTTATTAAGCCCCCAGCTTGTTTAATTTGTGCGGCGGCCAACCAATGGCCACAGGCTCTGATAGTCATCGCTCTACATCCATCTGATAAACAAACACACACACACACAAGATAAAGTGGTCCATGGCTCTGCTGCTAACCACGGAAAGGCAAAGATCAGGCCCAGATCTGGGCCGGATAAGGCCCGGACTCATTTAGGACTCATCTGCTATCTTGGACAGAAAGCAGGTACAGATACGATTGATTTATTAACAGCGTCCGGCTCAAGGGATACACAGGCTATGGGATCTGCAGAGTTCTGACTGCTCGCCTTGAGCCTTTTTTGTCATAGTATTCTATGAGAATGGACACTGCAGCGGAGTTTGTTTTGTGTGCCCCCCCCCATTTTGTACATAATAATATGTTTTATTTATAGAGGAAGATGCTGGTAGGAAACAACGGATTTGTGACTGAGTAGAGAGAGAAAATAATTTCCCTCAGTGTAATGGACTCTATTCTTAGCCTCAGAAGCTTCTGAAAGCACTTAATGTGACGACAAGTGAATAAACCAGACTGACGTTAATAAGTGGGACTCAGCAATTTGGCCGTGTGCTATAACTGTGAGAAGTAATATTCGACAACCAAATGTCTCAACTCTCTCATCAGTGGATAAACAAAATAGGAAAGCAGAACAAAAGTCTTGTTGGCTGAAAGAGGAAATTATATTTTGGTTTGTCAGATGACTTTTAACATTCTCTTTACATTTCTCTGCAATCACACATAGAAATTCATGATACTATAGGCAAAATTATCTATATATCAACTCTTCTACCTTTTCTTCTAAATACATGTTTTGTCATATATGCATGCTATTGAAGTGATAATAACTGTAGTAAACTGGCATATCTTCAATATCCAATGGGGATTCTTTTTGATATTCAGTCAGGAAACATTAAATAAGAGGAAAAGAAAAAGGAAAGAATTTAGGGCATAGCATCTGCAAAGGATCTGTCATTGTCACCATGCTCAAAGGTCAAGCCCATCTCGAGAACATGTTGACTGAAATAATATACACACACATGTTCACACTGCATGCATCAGAAGTGTCAAATACCAATGTGTGTTTGTAGTGCATAAACAAACATGTCACAATAGAATTTCAACTCATATGGAAGTGTGTAATAATGATGCATACAGGCAGTGTTGCCAAAATAAAGGAAACATTATAATTTTAGTATGACTCAGAGGCAATTTAAATCAACAGGCAATTTTTCTCAACTGTATATCGTCTATTGAGGCTTTTTCTAGTGCAAGTTTTAAAGTCTGAGTCCAGCACAGGTCTCCATTGACGTGTTTTCATCTTGTAAACCAGCGGCTGAATCACTGTGTATATGTCATTAGTCGTCAGGTAGAAATTCGAGAGGGAACCAAGAGCTGCCTCTGGGGGCCCTCTGCCTATTTTCCCTACATTACCTCTAAAGGAGCTCACAGATAGTCGGAGACCACACTGCTTGTGAAATAGATTTTCCTCCCCCCGTAATACCTCAGAGTAGATTGCCATTTTAAAGATATCTGCTCATGCATACCAACGCAAGTTCAGCTCACATGGATGCCCCAGTGGGCGCAAGGAGGCTCAGGTTGCATTAGTATTACTTGCGGTGAGACAGGGCGCGTTTCTGATGTGCCTGTATCGCTGCTGTTATGCTACTGCACCCACAGGACGAGGGGATGCACGATAGGGCACATCAATATAACGCTACGGCTACACCAGACGCGGAAATTCTGCCGTGCGGAAATAGAACGTTCACCAAGCGGATATTTTATTGAACCGGCTACACCGGACGCGTTAAAAATGAAACCAATATCGGTTTTGCTGTCTTTGTTTACCTCTTTTATCAATCAAAGTTCTTCCATATCCCTTCATCTGGATCAGAGTTACATGGTTAAGTATGAAGTCTACAGAAACCCGTTATTCAAACAAGATTCATGTAACGTTTAATTTATGGCAGACTTGGTTACCAAGCAGACATCAACGGACATAAACCATTTGAAACTTGCCGTGCCTGCAGTGACTAGACGGAAGGCACTAGCTTTAGGCTACTTCTAATCCTCCAGAGAATAAAAACGTATTTCCTTTGATTGTATACTAAAATATTATCAATCAATAATATCCATAACTTATTAAATGTATTCATAATTAGCTCATAAACATGAAGTGCGATTTTGTCTCGTGTGGTGTACAGTTGAGACACCCATTTAAACCCATTGATGGTGACTGACCAAGCATTACAAATACATTCAACTTTCTTTTAAAAGACAACTGGACAAAATAAAGCACAAGCATAAATCCATACAGGCTACAAAACATGGCTAGCCAACAGTCACACACATTCATATAGGTACATACACACACTGCATGCCTTTTTAATTTAAATTAATTTTGTACTATGAGGTAACATAGGCTATATCACAATCAAGTTGTACCAACTGTACCCGATCTCCCACCTTGCTTATTTAGACCCCAAGATAAAACAATGTTATAATTTTCATATTTGAAAAGACACCCATTAATAGGACAGGTCTAATGTGTCTCAACTGTACCCCGCTGGCCACCTCACGCTTTTCGCTAGATTATGCAATGACCCTGCAGGGCATGATAGCATGGAATATGTAGATTTATAGTGCGCTGTTTAACGTTTGCAATGATGTAAGTTGCGTTTGTTGATGAGGTAAGGTTAATAACATATTCATTGTAGAAGGGACACGATAAAATCAATATCTTAGGTAGGCTAGTTTTAAAAAAAAATCGCCGATATCTCCGACGTTATATGCAGGTGCAAACTAAAAATCACGTTTTATGATTGCTGCGCATGCAGGTTATTGTATCACAGACATCCCAAGTTAGTGTATCACAGACATCCCAACCTACAAAAAGTCATTTCAGGGAGGTATTCCATTTCAGGGAGGCCTACATATTTCTGTTGTGGTCCCTAAAAGTTATACAAGCATATCATTATATAGGCTATAGCCCTATAAAGTTCTTTGTTAATTATGTTTAAATATGTAGGTTACTTATACTAGGCTATGTATTATATGCTGCTAAAACTATCCTATTTATGTTAACTGCTTTTATTTGAGGCACACACGCACACTGCCTCACGCACAGTTTCTAGATCCCTCTCCCTATCTGTTGTGCTCTCGCTACACAGATTTCAACACGGTTTGGAGCACGTCTGTCTGTGTTGTTTGCTCACTTTAGATTCCGGGATATTTTAAGTAATTTGCGGGCATCAGGGAGTCGTTATCAATACCTATGCGGGAGACTCCCGGAACTTAATGGAGACTTGGGATGTCTGGTATCAACTAGCCTACACATGTCTCAACTGTACTCAGGCCTACAAACTAACTAGTTAGCCTACAAATGAAATAGTTAGGGTTTTCACCTCCGACTTCAAAGATATGGCTGGCTAAGTAGGTTTGCTATTGCCTATAGCTTATTAACCTCCCTGTGGTCGTAAAGCTGTCCTCGTTTTTCAAGTATATTAATTAATATAAAGTCATTCATTCTTGAACACTGACAACAATCTTACTTGCTATAGGCTATATCTACTTACACTGTCTAGGCCTACTTATATCTATCTTCAATCAGAAAAGTAACGTTAAAAATGCTCTTGAGGGTTTTGGAAATAATCGGAGTTGGCCTTCCTTCATTATTCACAGCAAAATATATAATGATTTTCATTACATTTCATTGATTTATTACCATACTATATGTTAAAAGGCCCACGCAAACCTCGCGGAAAATAATAAAAATAGAAACCAGTCTATTTCTTAATTTTCCGCGCGTAAATGTCGGCGCGGTACATTCCGTTTCAGCGTCCGGTGTAGCCACTCTCATTGCTTTCAACGGTTTCGAATTCTGCTGCGTTCACACCGCGTCCGCAAAGCAACATTTCCGCGTCTGGTGTAGCCACGGCCTAAAGGTCACGTGTTTACAAGCGAATGATGCAGGGACTGTTTAAACTACTGTTCTTAAACAGAGAATGAAAAAGAAAAGAATAAGACTACTTTATTCCTCAAATGAGAGAAAAGGTGACTGATATGTGTGGGGAGTGGTGGCAATCTGTCTCCCCGTTTTCCCCCATCAAATTTTACACTGAAGGCATGGTTTTGGGACGTTCAGATGGAGTTATTTCTTATAGTTCATTTTGTATTACCTATTACATCTAAGGAACGCCTAATTACCTATTGCATTAATAATATAACCTATATTAGGAAGTATATGTGCTAAATGTGTAGTGTTAAAATGCAGTTGTTGTGTTGTCTTGACATATGATTGTCTCACAAGGATTATTGTGATTTGTTATGGTAGGCTGACATTGATGTTAATCCCTAAATTACCAGAGAATGACTGGTTGCCTTGAGTGATTGGAGCGATTGATGTTTTAGACCCTCAGGAATCGAAGCACCTAATAGTCTTGATGGCCAGACCTGGGAGGTAAAGGATCGGAAAGGGGATGGCTGTGTACCTTTGAAATGCTTCACTTAATGAGAAGCAAGGGATAGGCACTCCCTAGAGAAAGGATGTAGGCCATCCTCTTTCACAAACAAACAAAGCTGAGTACAAGCTCCAAAATACCTGATGAAAGACAGAGAGGAGGAGCCCAATACTCTGTTCCCTACACTGTGCCTGCAAGACAAACTCCAGTTAGGTTAATGTGAACAACGGGACATTGTTGTCGGATATTTGCTCATTTAGCTCATTTAGCTTGGTACTGTTCTCCAACAGCATGAGGCTCATCAGGCTGGTATGCTCAGCTGCTGTAGTTTTTATTTCATTTTCTAGCAGAGGTTGAAAGGAAGACATTTGTCCTGTAGCAGTTGGTTCTTAAACAATTTTGTTTGGTATTTTTGTCTTTGAAATAAAACAACATATCCATTAAACTGTCATGATGCATGTTAGCTGCAACAGCTACTAATGTAGTTTGCTTATTAATGTGTAATTACCTAGGTTTAACACAGATTGTTTTTAAATCTGTATCTGGGTTGGGTCCAACATTTATTTTTCCTTTAAAAGACCCCGTCTGTCAGCCACCATCATGAATTTCAGAACAAAAACTCCTTTTACGTGCCAGAGGTTTTGGTTAATTTCCTGATTTAATCTGTCTTCTTAGGCCGGTCTGGGCAGCCTGGAAATGGGTTGGGGGAGAGAGGGAAATGGCGTCGTCATGCAGGAGCTCTGATCGCAGAGCCGTGGTGGAGACTGACACAACTCTGGCACATTTCCCCGTAGGTCCTGTTGGGATTCGAGAAGTCTTGGAGAACCAACCCCCCCCCCCACGCACACACACACACACACACAAACGACCAAAGTTTGGGGAGAGTCCACAAATGAAGCTATAAAATGCTGTGGCTGTGACCGAGGACTGACTTGACAGTTTACCTCGTCAAAGCAGAGCCCAGATTGCATTGCGACTGCAGAGCAATATCTTTGTTCTTTGCCACAAACCCTCTCTGACGGTTCCCCTAAAACAACCTCCTGTTTATTGTTCTCAACACAACCAGAATAGTTTCATCACAATACATTATGTATAGCCTCTCAGATTCAGTCTGCCTTTTTGAAGCACTCTGAAATTGACAATTTGCAAGATGGTGCTACTCCCACCACAAAGGACACAACATACGCAAGAGGTGTTATACTGACAATGTACCTGACATTTAAGGTGCGAAATAGATGTACCCTAGTGTTACATAAGACTTTTTCATATAGAAACACACCAGCTCATAACCAACATGGAAGTGAGGAAGGACAATTAAAGCAGAAACTCAAGATGTACCACTGGCTTCACCAGGAGAAGCCTATCTGAGAAAGTCGATAAGGTTATGGGATGTGATTGATATCAGTCTACTGGTACTGTCTATCTCTGGCTTTTCCATCTCCATCTGTCTCTCTTCAGCTCCACCACAGTGTCTCTTACCATCATTCTTTCTCTGTTTCCCTTCATCTCTCTCCACACAATGTCACTTAAACTTTATCTGTAAGTATTTGCCAGCCTTCTCTCCTGCTCTCTTCATTTGTCTTTTTCTTCTTTATTGGTAAATCTCTCTATGACTCATGGTCTATCTTTTATATGACTCGTTTTCTCTCTAGTTTGGTATTTGGAGAAGTAAGCGCAGGTATGCTCAAAAGGCTGTTAAGTTGGCTGGCATGGTGAGGAAAAATCTGTTGCATGTCGTAAAATAAATAGGGGGCTATGGTGTCTTAATCATGTCTCCTCAGCCAAATCTATTCATATCATATATTTATAATTATTTGATATTAATCCTAATAATCTTATATTAATATGTACTCTCTCTTGTTTACTTTCTCTCTCGCTCTTTCTCCCTCCCTCTCTCTCTTTCCAATCACCCACTCTCCCCATCCCCTGACCTTTGAGGAGTGTCTACCGTTGCCACATCCAGCTGTCAAGCCAAGCGAAAGGTGCGGCTGCAGCACTCTTCGAGCCGCCCCAGGTCCTCTTGACCCTCGCCTCACCCTGTCCCTCCGCAACCCCTCCCCCCCTCCCTGACGTGCGCCTTGGAAAGCCGATGTTGGCATGGCACGGCTTGTGTCTCCTCATGCTCGCTGAGTCACTCTCTGCCTCCCTCACCCTACGCCACCCCACCAATCCGCCTCATGCCCTGTGATTACTGACCCTGGTCTGGCTGGGAGGGAAGTGTGCCACGGTCCATTGTTATGCACACAGATCCGGTTAAGCCCCACAGTGCAGCCCTTTAATTGCATCCAGCTAAGTGGCCAGGCGAGGCCTTGGTGGCCGAGCCCGCTAAGCAAACTGGAGCGGCTCCATCATGGATAGACTGAATGTGTGTGCCTGTGTGTGTGTCTGCGTGCGTGTGTGTGTGAGTGTATGTAAATTAGTTTGTGTGCTTGTCTGCAAATGTGCATGTCTGCAAATGATCGTGTGTGTGTGTGTGTCTGTGTCTGTGTCTGTGTATATGTTTAAGTGAGACAAACAGTGTGTGAGTGAAGCAATTTTCAGTGCCAACAGGTTGAATAGCCACTTCTGGTGCATGGCTTTGTGAGACAGGGGAGGAAATGGAGGCACTGGCCACAGACATACACTGGCTTACATCCATGTGTGAATCAAGGAGGAATTACAATGATTTCCCTTTATTTTCTGTGGCAATATTCTGTGGAATTTCACATACTCATGATTCAAACCTTTAATTTAAGCATCCCCAGCAATCTCTTAATAATCTTAAGTATTCGCACGTAATGAAATTTGCATTTCATTTCAGTAGGTGTTTTGCAAGCATAAAACTTAAGACTCACAGGCACACATAAAGAAAACGCTGCTCTAGCTTTCACTGTATTTAGAAAAATAACAGGAAATAGAGAGGATAATTTCATACTTAAACCAAATTTACATCCAGCCGGTGTCGTGAGATCAAAGTTGTTAAAAGGCAGATATGGCAGGGGACCGTCACACTGCAGTTGGAAGAACAGAGAGTGCAGACAGTTGCGTATAAAACTGTCAAGCAGAACGGATCACAACAATCCAATTACGCCAAGCAGTTCCACCTCCTCCAAAATCCGTCTTAAACTCCTATTTATTAGCGCAGATAAACACCGCCGAAACATGTGGGTTTGTCATTTCTCTTCTCTTTCTTTCATGTGGAGTTGTTTTTATTTATTTATATATTTTTCTCTTTTGGAGCTGGCAGGATTAACTTTTGTTTGGGTCACTCTTGCTCTGCTCCTGCACGTGTTCCGTAGGAGCTGTGTGAGTAAACAGCCTGGCGCTAAACAACCCCTTTTTGGATTTGCGGGCATTCCCAAAAAATATCCCGCCGCTCACTTCATTTACATAATCACCCCAAAGAGAAAAACACGGCGAGGTGGCAGATGACTGTCAGTCCGTAAATGGCCTTTCAAACGGCCTTCACCTCAACATGAAACATCACATTTCATCTCTGTTTGAAGGCTTTGGCAGGTTAGTCAGTTGATGAAGCAGGATCTCCTTTTTATCCATTTAGGAGGAACTCAGCTTTAAATATAGTTTATGTGCATTTGATGCGCATAAACCAATATGCAGTTAAAACTTGCACTGAATCTGGAGGGAATTACATTTCTCCCTGTCAACATGTTGTACTAAAGATGCGCTCAAAATAATTTAATATTCATCAACATCAGGCTTTCTTGAGGACAGAATCACAGAAAAGAGATAAGACACCTGACAACCCTTTCCCACTGTTTTTGTTACGACAAAGTTGTTGGTTGCTGGCCATTTGAGCTCTAGCACTGAGACGTGTAGCTTTAGACACCACATTAGAGCCAATTTGTCACTCAGCATTTGCCCCCTCAGTCGTTCCTGCTCCCAGTGGAGGCAAACGATGCAGTGATTTACATGCTGAGCTGAATATAAGGCTGCCATTGACAAGCCGATGTCATGTTTTGACTAGTGTCTCTGACCACCTAGAGTTATCACTCATGACTATGTGGCTCAGTCCAAAGATAAGGCTCAATCTAACTGACACAATGAACTGTAGCATTTTGTAGCCTGCTTGTTATACTGGATTGTGAACTGTCCCTCCACTAAAGAAAAATGGAGCAATATATGCAATTATGGTATCAAGTACATTCATTTATATAGCACCAATGACAATTAAAATTGTCTCAAGACTCTTGACAGAGCCCAGAGCCTGAACTTCCTAGAGTAAGGAGTAAGGTGACAGTGGCTATGAAAAACTCCCTTTTAACAAGAGGAACATTGAGCAGAACCCAGCTTGCAAGGGGGTACCCATGCATGTGCTTGGGGCCGGCCAGGTAAACAGATAGAAAAATAAATGAAAATGCTTGTTGGTCAAAGTTAATGGTTTGCTCCTTTTGCCTTTGGAAATGAATAAGGTCGATTATGTCAGGGACCAGGCAGTAAGGCTTTCGTGACGCAGTTTGTAGGGCTTCAAAAATGGGATTTATTAAATAGTGTTCTCGAAATAACCAAATCCTATCAACCAATATCAAAACATCAAAACAGAAGAAGATATAATTCTAGGCCTAGGAGGTCAACTGAACAGAACATAAAGCATACTGTCAACTTATAAGCAAACCAAACACAAAAGACTAACCTCTCGAATGAACAAACAGAGGAGCCTATATACAGACTGGCCAAACCAATAAACACCACAAAGGGGTAAAGAAAAAAATCATCATCATCTTGAACCAAACAAGACAATTTAAGCCAGTTCCACATAAGAATAAAGGTAAATACATCATATTTCTTCAATAAGAATAAACATAAACAATAAGCAACGGATAAACTTAATCTTTGTTAACCAAATTAAATATCCTCTCCCCCATGACGTGTCTGGACTGGTGGTGACTTCCGGAGGACTCTTATTCTGACAGGTCGCAGACAGGAAACCCTTTGACCGCTGGAGGATCCAGGAAGCCACGCCATGCTCCCACCACGCCACGGTAGCTTAAATAACTCAAACCATTGTAAGTAAACGAAACAAACGCAATATACAGAGCTGTAACTTAATACATTCAAATGCCAAATAAAGTTCAGAATGATTAACTAAAATAAACGTGTTGTGTGTCTTTGTACTGTCACGTAGATGGAAGTTATTGTAACTACATAAAACCGGTTAGTATGGGAAATGCTAGTGGAAATATCTATTAACGTGCGTGAACTGAAATAACTTAAAGATAATCCAACACGTGTGGAGGGAGTAGGCCAGGTGTACCAATGGCTCTACTGTGCTGGCAAGGTCTGAATGTGCGGCAGCGGCGGCGGCCGTCACAAGGACCCCTGCGTAAAACTGTACAAATAACTACAATGAAGAGGAACATTACAAATTGAATATTGTTTGTTATTAGTTAAAAGTTAAAATATGTTAAAAGTTCATATTAACTGATTCATTTTTGGAGCCTTAATGCAAAGTACTGTAACAACAAATAGTTATGCTTTTAAATATGGTGAAATTTGTACCACAAACATTTATCACGCTCATCAGGCAATGACAATTGTCTTCCGTAAAACATTATGTTCAATGCTCCAACATGTATGACACATTATAATTGCACGTGATGTTATATAAGTGTCCTTAGAATGTAAAGGGACCATTTAACAACATGTCACCCTAAATACTATTAAAGCTTTGCAGGTTAGCTGTCAGATTCAGCACAGTGTGTCCTTGTCTGAAGGCATCCTGCGGCTGAGCTCTCAGAAATACTTAAGTTTTTTTAATTGTGATTTGTCTGTGGGTAGTGGCCTTGTGCTGAAGCTGATACACCAGAGGCAACAGAGACAGACCATCACGGCTAATTCCTTCATTATCAGACCTCCAAAAGGACCTCTGGATCAGACATCATGTCGTCCGCACACACTCAGGGCCAGGCTCTCTGCCACTGGACACAGCAATGATGGGCTCTTCAGGCCTCCTGTTGCTGAAAGGCAAAGCAGCCGTCTATGAGCCGCAAGCGTGCCAGCGCAGACTGGAAAAAGACAGGTCTGCTCCATCTCTCCCTCTCTATCTCTCTCTCCCCCCTCTCCCACTCTCTTTCCCTCTCTCTCTCTCCCTCTCTATCCCACTCTCTCTCTCACTCTTCCTCGCTCTCTTCCTCTCTCTCTCTCTCTCTCTCCCTCTCTCTCTCTCTGTCTCTCACACACATTCTGCCAATACTGCCAATAGGAAGGGCCAGTAGACAGACTGAAATTAAATGCTCCATTAATTTCTATAATACTGGAATATTTCTCTCCTTCTCAGTGGGGGAAGAAAAGTGATGCTGTTGTGTGTGTGTGTGTGTGTGTGTGTGTGTGTGTGTGTGTGTGTTAATCTGTGATTATACATAGAATGACAGCAGATCAGAACATAGTTTACCCAACGCCTTTAAAAATAAATGCGTACAAGCACAAGCGATTAAGCTGTCATCACTTCAAAACAAAGCAGCTTCCCTCTTCTGCTACCATGCCATGAGCAGAGTCACAAACGACACACCAATGAGTTTCACCACTAAGATGCCTTATTTATTTAGATGCCTTTGGATGCCTTTCTTAGGTTATCAGCAACGTATGTTAGGGAATCTATGGAGATTTTTTTTGTTTTGTTAACTTCCACTTTCAGGTTCTTTTTTCTATTTGATTCTCTCTACAATCCAGCAGCTTTTCTGTTACCCTGGGTCACCGGTCACTCATTATTTTCCCCTCTGCAGGTCACTGAGTACAGACGGCTGGTGGCATCTTTTATATGCTGCCCACACACACACACACACAAACACAAACAAACACACACACACACACACACACACACACACACACACACACACACACACTGCACTGCCATGCTTGTATGCATGTTGTGCCAGGGTGCACCGGTTGACAGGCTGAGTAACGGCAGGGGTCGGCGCTGCCGAGGACAGCAGACAAAAACACTAATGGCGGTGGAGAAGCCAAGTCAGCCCCGGGGGCCGACGACCTTCCACCGAGGGGCCTCGCAAGGGGGGGGGGGGGGGGGGGGGGGGGCTGGGGGGGGAGTGGCTGGGGCCTCAGCTCTCAGAGCAACGGCCCATTTCCCTCCAAAGATAAATAAATAACATTCGGGCAAAAACTGTAAACGCCTATGCTCCCTGACGGCCCACTCACTCCAGCTTCAGGCACTGTTACTAACAAACATCCCTGTCTAAAGAAGGGAAGCTGAGGAGACAATTAGAGCACATCAAAACACAGTCACTTATTTCTGTGGCACATGTAGATGTGGCTGGACAGCAAAAGATATCCAGTTTTATTTTAGTGGCACATGTACTATAAATCCACATAGCAGTATATTATAGACTGGGGGATTTGACAAGATAAGACATTATCTTTTTTTTCTATGGCATTCCATAGCGTGGACATTAATGTAAAATACATCAGATGAACGTCACATACATGCAGTACAAAATGTACAAAACAGGGAATAAGTACATTCAAATGATAAGGGAAGTGGTTACACAACATGCCAGATAAACTCCCTTGAGGCACTTTCAGGCATGTTTGAGACAACAGGGCTCAGAATGGTTGAGTGACTTCACTGTATTTGCCAATCCCACGTGTCTAAGCCAGACTACAAGGGAAAGAAATAGAGTTGCATTATAAGACAGCCGGCCTGTTAAGAAATACACACATCATTTACATCTTTGTATTCCATTTAAAGGCTAGCAGTCTGGTGGCCGGTTGGAATGCAGCCATGGATGTGAAATAAGGCATTCAGTTTGATGTTGGTGGTCATGTCTGGCTCTGCCTAGGTTATAAATTAGTAAGTTTAAAGTTTAGTGTTTGTTTGTCTTGCCAGCCTAGGTTTAAAGACCTGCAGTATGTTCTGTAAACTTGGTTGCATCTGTAATTCACCACACCAATTCTGCAGCACTGTAATTAATATACAATGGAAGGAACTGAGGCAGTGATTACCGTATTGTTGGCCCATTATCATGATGTTATTGTAGAGGATGCATGACATTGTATTGAATGGGAATGGGCATCTTTAGAAGGTGATGATGCATATACAAAACCCTTTGTTAAGTGCCGATCTGCTCTGGTGCCATTGTGAAGGGGAAAGTGTGCACAGTATCACAGACTAAAGTAGCTAAAGCCTATTGTGTTACTCGCCTCGGGTCAGTGTAAGCCGCATTAATCAGGAGGGTTGGAGATCACTTGAGATCCAAACTATGTGTAAACAATGGTAATGAAATACTGCGTTTAAAAAATGAGATGCAATTTCCATGTGCAAATAAGATCAAGATGTTGTGAGGCGGTTTTTGACAAAATCATCTATTTGAAAAAAGAAAAATATTTAGATTTTGATCAAGTCCATTCACACATGACCATATCTGTGCAAGCCTGTATGAAACATTAGCCTGTCAGTGGATTTGCAGCAGAGCCTATTCCTCAGCAACACCTTGATTCTGATTTTTGCTCATTACACAACGTGTTATTTATTTTGTATTATGATCCACAAAAACATCTTTTAATATTGTTCTGTCCCTACAAAGGCACCTCCAACTGCATCCCCAGTAACCTTTGATTAATCAGATTTGTGAGCGTACCCACTTAATAAATAATGTTCATGTGTTTAAATATATTGAAAATAATAAAATGGATATTTACATTCATGCTGTCTGAAAGGTCTTACTTGTTGCATGTTGTGAAAAATGACCCTCATTGTGGGAGGTAGGTTGAAGTTGGTGGTGAAAAGGGAAAACACATGGAGCAGGAGATGGTGGTTTTTTATTTACAAGGGGTCTCGAAACCCCAAAACATATATACTAAATGAACAAACATACAGTACATGAAGCAAGAAGACTAAGCACAAATCTGTAGCCACGCATCTAGCTTTACAGCTTGGTCTATGTGCCAGTCTCTTGCTCTCCAGCCTGTCCAGATCTCTCTCCCTCAACAATGAGGTGCACCTTTTAATCCCAATTGGACCCATCCACTGATGTGGAGGAACCCGGACCCAGCCATTCAGGTGGGGGAGTCCAGTCCTTCTCCCCTTTTAAACCACGGTGAGGAGAGGGAGGGATTTCACCTTCTTACACATGTAAATGCACTCTTGCACATGCAAATTAGAGATAAAGTCATCGGTGTCGTGTCGCTCACCACAGGTGTAAAAGACTAGTAACCTCCACTGAATGAGAAAAAGGGTTCCCACAATGGCATCTGCCCTTTTCTGTCATGTCAAATCAGGCTCTGCATTTTATGAATATGTGGCGTATCACGTCACATGCTGTAAAAATTACAGCTGAACCCTGTGTCAGACCAATTCTTCATTTGAAACTACATGCATCAGCTGAGCCGACATAACCGCTAGCCTAGTTTTTGCTCAGCCACCATGAACTGTTACATTTGCTCTGTAAAGCTAAATGTCCCTTTTGACAGAAGTCTGTGTAGATATGAAAGGCCAAGTGACGTTTAAGCTATTCAACCTCCCAAAATTACTCTGGGGTCTTTTTTTTTCTCTCTCTCTCAGCATAAAAGAGAGGACAATCACCATTCCCTCTACCTCAGACAAAACAGCACAAATCCCACTGTTTGATGTGATATGGCATCAAACGGAAAGTTGCCTGCCTTTCAGAAAGGCTGGACATAAAGATCAAAAGCCAACTCAAAACTGCAGTGTTACTGTCATCCCCTATGACAGTATTGGAGGGAATTAAACTGATTTAGTCTACACAGAGCACAAGTACACACACTCAAAACTTGAGAGCATGAAATGATCCACTTCAGTGACAAAGCAAAACTTTTTTTAACATTACAAGCTGTTCTTTGTTCTTGTTATCTGCTTTAGACACAGAGAATGAGGCTGCCAAATCACTGAGAGCCGGGATATGTTTTGGGCGTCATATTTTGGATTACTTTCAGAGTTTCATTAATTTCTAAGTCGAAAAAACAGAAACCTCCTCAGCTTTTTGGCGTTGTATTATTTGCAGCACTCGCTATACCATGCTTATAAAAGTAACTTTAAAATCATTCTCTTTGAGGTTAGCCAGTAATAGCTCACAAAGTGTTGTTTTGTGCCACTTCGAGGCCTCAATATATGAATTATCTATTATTAAGATATTAATATCTAGATTATTAAAATACAGCTTTTAAAATAGCTTTTCTATCACACATGTATTCACTAAAAGGCACACAAGTGACCAGAGCGTATCTAATAACATCAACAATTAAATATTCAAGTGAGATTTCTGTATTTTTATGATGCTAAACGTGAACTGCATAATCAGAACTAGTGCACAACCTCTTGGTGTGACTTTAAACGGTAACATACTGTGTATAAGCAAGCTCAAAATACGACATACACACAAATGCAAATGCACAAACAAAACAAATACACACACATATAGTCACACACATTCTACATCCTATACTGCTATTCCCTTACAGAGAAGGGTAAGAGTCCGCTCTTCCTTCAGGTAAGCAGTTCTTTAATAAAATGGACATGATCCACGCAAGAACTGATCCGAAGAATAGAACAATACATAGCCATCATCAAACTGTATTTGATCTGATCTGATTTGATACCTTTGGATTAAAGCTTTGGCGTTCCAGGCATGTTGAACAATGTAAGAGCCTGTAGTAGTGCACAAGAGCTGTGCTGCTGTCTGACTGGTATCTGCCTTCATCTTCATCTATCCAACTAATCAAATGCTGATGGACTACCGCTTAAGACAGCAGCTTAAGACAGAAACAGAAGACAAACAGAACAATGGATGAGAGGGGATAGATGTGTTTAGATTTAAATGTTTTTTTTTCTGGACCTGCAAGGCCTGCTGTTCTAAAGCTACTGCAACCTGTGCACACACATGCAGACACACATGTATATTAACCCACATAACCACACACATGCAGACATACATGTACGTATATCACACACATGCAGACACACATGTACAGTATATCTAACACATATGCACACATATGCAGACACATGCAGCCACACATGTAACGTACGTACGTACGTACATACAAACATATACACACTCTGCAGCTCTGGTGGGTCCCAGTCTGGAATATGCCATGAATAAAACATCTATGAAGTTTCTCCTTCTGACAAAAGACATGGGGGAGGGTTTGTCTTAATTCTGTGTATGAGACGCAACTAATCCCTTAAAGCATTAAAACATTAAAGTGTCTTTTCCCCCAGTCACCTCTGACGTCCCCCCTGCAAAAGAACAGAGCGCCTGCAACATAGCAGCATTAAGTCAAGGTTACACCACCATGGAGCCGGAAAGCCTTTAAACCACACTGGCCCCTCTTAATTGGTATTGGTAGAATGAGGGAGAAGAGAGAGAGGGAGTGTGTGTTGGGAGAAACAGCAAGAGTAACTCAAAAAAGATAAAGGAAGAGAGACATAGAGATAGACAAAAAGAGAGAGACTGGGAGGGTGTGTTGAAGGAGAAAGCATGGCAGCGAGCGAGAAAAGAAAGACAAGGAAGAGAGTGAAAGAAAAGAGAGCACAAGAGAGAAAGAAAGGTGGAGAAAGTTGGAAAGAATGAGAGAGAGAGAGAGAGAGAGAGTGGGGGAGTACAGCCCACGGGGGCAATGGTGAGAGCGGTGATGACAGCACATGAAGAATACTAACACTTCCATTCTTTATTATTTGTGTACTCTGGACGGTAAGTGCTTGTGTGTAACCGTGGCCCGCGTTAGCACAGCTCCTGCCCGGAGCACCAGGGTAGGCCTGACACGGCCAGGTAGACAGCTGCAGGGTCAGTGGGGACTGGCTCCAGCACAGGCTGGACCGTCATTAGTGGGTTGCAGCCCCTCTGTCAAAAAGCCAACAATGCATGAAACAGCACACACTGGACAGACAGCTGCACAGCCTGGCTCGCTTTGGAGCGAAATGAAGAGCTCATTTTCTATTTACAAGCGAAATGTGGGCACACTGTGTACGGTGAGGCACGCTCTCTGACAGGCTTTTCATTTCCTCCATGGTGCATCTGGTCTAACAACAAACCAGTAAATCATATGATGCCTTGGTCATGTGATGCAGCTATTCATCCCTCACACCTGTCACACCTGCAACTTCTGATCATCGATGTGGCGCTGAAAATCAAAACAGCATCAGTGATTACTCAGAATTATTACAGAGCTCTCATTTGACTGTTAGTTGCATGGAGGCTCTTTTAATTTTAATTGAAGTAAGCCACTTAGTGGGAATTACAGATTGTGACATCGCTGTAACTGAATGCACTTATACCTTGTACTTTTAATTTTCTAACCCAAAACTATTTAATTATTTTATAATAAGTTATAGGATATGGTCTGGATATGGTCTGTGCATTTGGAATTCTGTAATTGTCTGTGGCCTGTGAGGGAATTTTAAAGTGCAAACTAAAAGGGCACGCAGAGAGCGCAGACCTAAGCCAAGGCCAAATGCTGTCCCTCTCAAGGTTAGCAAAACTGAAAGTAAATTATTGGATCTGCTCCAAAATGTAATGGGTTCTTACTTGGCCTATGCTAAACCTTCAGGGCAGGAGTTTTTGGTATTCCTGCTTACAGACAAACCGCACCGAAAACCTCCTTGGTTGAGAGTATAATCTCATTCACTCTCTTTCTCTCTCTCTTTCTCTGTCTCTTTATGTCTAATTGTTCATCTGTCTTTCTTTCTTTCACGCTCTCTGTGCCTCACTCTTCTCCATCAGAGACAATTGTGCTCCTGACACCACTTTAATACCGTACATCAATCTCCTTGCTGGGCCTCTCCGCCTTGTGAAAGAACACATGATCGTATGATGGAGTCACCTCTGCTGTGAAGAAAACAAAACCCAACCTTTTCCTCGAGCCACATTCAATGCGGAGCCAAAGGCCACAGGTGAAGAGCTTTGAAGAGGGGGTGAGCTGTGGCGGAGGTCACGTGCGGGCGTGGGTTCAGGCTCCCAAACGGAGCTTAATTATGGCTCGGGGCGTGCGTTTGCAGCCAGGCGCAGAGCTAAGGTGCAATTTAACAGACACTTCCCTGCTGAGCTTTGCCGTCTATCGCACATCACTTTAGATTAATTGGATGCTTGTGGTTGCGCTCACTCACGATTTAATAGTCAGTGACCCCTGCAATCAAATGCCATTGTATCCGAATTGTGCCCCCGGGGTAGGTGTTAAAATCATGAATGTTTATTATATCAGTATCAGATCATTGGATGATAACTTAAGATGGCAGACACTACTGAGGGCTGAAGGGCGCTAGGTGCATGTAAAAGTATTAGTGTATCAGTGTATTTGCACATATTAGGTAGTATTATTATAAAGTAATTATAAATATGAACTTTAGTTTTTTTCCAACTGTTTAGTTAAGCACAGCAAATTTAAATATGTTTCATTTATTAAACATCAACTTAATAACTTTAAATAAGATCAATATTGCAAACCTTTAAAGACATATAAGCAATATAATTCAACCTTGGGTTGTAAATCAGGGGCGTAACTATAGGGGGTGCAGCAGGTGCGGCTGCACCTGGGCCTGTGGGTCTTTGGAGGCCCATAGACAAATGTATGTGAATCTAAATAGTTTGAATAGCCAAGTCACTGAATATCTGCACAGGGGGAGGGGGCGTGGCGGCAGTTAGTGACATACCCTGACAATTTAACAGTTTTAAATGTTGTAGGCTGAATATCTGCGCAGGGGGAGGCGGTTACAAACATGGGGTACGGGACTGTAAAATGTTTGGGAACCACTGCCTTAGGCCACTCACTAGGGCCCGTCATAATAGCCTGCAGCTGGGCCCGTCGTAAAAATGTTACGCCACTGGTTGTAATTATTATGTGACAGAATAATAGGACCTGTGAGCCACAGCTGGCAGCCCATGTCACCTTATATGCATCTGGCCTGTCAAGCTAACTGTCAGATGGTCTCATTTCAACACAAAATAAATAAAAAATGTGTCATTTGATACATGAATGTTTATGAAAGCAAAGTTTATTGTCACCAGACCGCCTTTTCTGTAAATGTAAATGCGTCCTGCTTGTGGTGTCCCCCCTGTCTGTAAATACCCCCCCCCCCCCCACCCCCCACCCCCTTTTGTCATTGTAAATTGCGACCTTGGGTCATTGAAAAGCGCATTACAAATAAAAGTTATTATTATTATTATTATTATAAATGTTTATGTATACTCATGTGAGCTGTTATAGAGGGTTTATGTAACAAGTCTCATTTGTTATGTGTAACATAGGTGTATTAATTATGCATAAGTGTCTGAAGTAATGTGTAATGTGTAAGCTTAATGTAAGTGTCTGAAGTGGCTGAAATGAGAGTTGGATACATGGTCAAATGATCATGGGGTGGCATATGTATAGATGGAAAGACATGACCTGAGTATGAACTTGAACATGAGCTTCTGTGTCACACTGTGTGCACTGTGCTCTTCGATCAGGACGGGCTGTACTCCTGAGGAAAAGCCTTTAAGTTTTGTGATCATGCCCGTATCTACCATTCAGGCCATCCTACTCTGAATTTTTTTTGTGCAGGCTTCGGATATTTTGGTAAATGAGAAGAGCTGATGACGACTAAGATCCATACATTAACACAGCTACACGTCAGTTGGATGTTGATGTTTTTAGATTCAGACCAACACAACAATATGGGGTACATTCCTTGAAACAATCTAACTAAACTCATTTACGAACGTGCCCCAAGGTTCTCACAACTCAACAAGAACTTCAATACCTAAAACCTATATGCAGCTGAGCCTGCACATTTATTTATCATTTATCTCTATTTCCTTTATGTTATCTTATGTATAACTTTTTTGCTAGTGGTCTTCTTGCTATTTCTCTCCATCACAAGCACACACACACACACACGCGCGCGCACACACACACACACACACACACACACACACACACACACACACACACACACACACACACACACACATGCAGACACTTTTCACCTTGGTATTTAGAAAAATGCTGCCTACGGCCTTGCTTGTGATGTTCCCAACCCATTCATCTGTTCCCACACCTGTTGGGTCGATAAAGACATACCTCATTTTCCTTTCATATCTGGCTTCCGTCACAGGGACAAAATCAAATAAAAGCGCAAGCATAGAACATCCATTCATCTGTAGGAACCCTCAGTAGCTCAGTGCTGTGATCTGACTTTTTAACCCAGTTTCCCAGATGAGCAGAATTTAGCCATCACTGACATAAACTCATACACGAGTTCCATAGTGACACATACCATTGTAAGGAAGAAGGTCAGGTTAGAATGAAGGCGTACTATAGATTACAAATGCTGTTTTTATATCTACATAGTATGGAAAAAATAGAACCAAAGCGATAAACAGCTACTAGCAAATCCATTGCTAATTGTATTATTCATTATGGTAGTTCCCATATCAAACGTAATATCAAACGGATGTAAAATCAGTTGCTGTTGGGTAAAGACTTTTCCGCTGGAAGCCATAACTGTAAAAAATTGAATTATATCATACATTTGATCTGATAAGAGCAACCATTCAGTCATGTGTCAGTTAATCACATTTCTAATATAATTTTGACTTGATTAGAAGAACATAACATAGAATTCTTTCTGACAGTGCTGTCAGCACAGTCAAATATGTTTCCAAGGAAACTGCATTGAAGAAGGTGATGGTCTGCATGCAAAGCCAGGGATGTCAAGACTGCCGTCACGACGGAACAAATGGAGGAAGAAACCGCAAAAGCATATTTTACATGACGTTTTTTCACTTTGTAACAATAATTTTTTCAGCCTGATTTAGAAACATGATGTGATGTCTCGTATATATTTTGAGTGTGTGGGCTTGTTGTTGTGAAGTAGATGCAGAGAGAGACAGAAAGAGTGCAAGTATGAGAAAGAGAGGATGAGAAGAGGAGAATGAAAAAAGAAACCCATTCCAACCGGCTTGAATATTGCAGCAATTAACCTTGCTCCTGGAGAAAACAGTGTACTAAAGGAGGCCACTAGGTTCCAGAAAAATGACAGTATTTTGTTTAAATGTTGAATGTAAATTTGACAAATTGACACAATTTTGGACAGGGTCAGTTGCATAAACTCTGATCCAGTTATTTCTGCTCAGAGTTGGTCATTCACCCACAAGTGGTTCGCAAGGACACTAGCAGATCTTTTCTCAGTTTACTCACTCTGCCTTGGACAACACACGCACACACACTCAAACACGCACTCACACTCTCTCACACACACACACACACACACACACACACACACACACTTATACCAAGAGGGAACCTTTATGCAGCTGACACCATTTCTTCATTCGCAACACCCTGTTGCTATGGCTACAGCTTGCCACCTGTCTGCAGTCCCTGACATGATTTACAAAATTTTCCTGGGCACTCCCCCCCCCCCCCCTCTCTCTCCCTCTGTATTTCTGTTCCTCCTCTTCCTGTCTTCATCTCCAAGATAAGCCTTTAATATAGATATACCTCTGTGTTAAAGTAGAGACGAAATGAGAAATGTGTCTCAAGGCGTCATGTGGTTTTCCCTATGCCCTTTGCAATCAAAGGATTAAAGTGAAAACCTACTCTGTAGCGTCGATGGGTTCGCCCCTGTGCCTTATTAACTTTAGTGCTGTTTGCTTTGGCTAACAGTCTTGTCTGTAATGAGAGGGCAATGACTTCTAAATGAGCATGGGAGTGCCATTTCTCTCTACTTTATGGAGCACAGCACCCTTTCAAATTACCAAAATAAAGACTATTGATCTTTCCCCTCCGAATTTATGTGGGGATGACGAGGTAAGAGGAGAGTGAGCTCGAGGCTGTGTGCGGCATATGGCTGCCACGTTACTCTGTTTTTCCATTATCTATATGTCTGTTTCTTTATTTATATATTTATTGTTTTATTTGCATATGTCTGTGTTTGTTTGTGGATTGCACTTATTGATATCGATTGTGAAAACAATTAGGTGGTGTTCAGCCTCCTGTGAAGGTCCCTGAGAGAGAGCAGGAGAGGGTGGCGCGGTAGAATAGTGTGCCTGCAAAATCTGATCTGCACAATCAACATATCAATGCACCTAATGGTGCATAAAACAACATTACTCAGGCTCTCTTTCTCTTTTTCTCTGTCCTCCTGTGTTCCTCTGTTCTATTTTGCTCTATCTATCTATCTATCAACCAATCAATCAATCAACCTATCAATCAACCAATTAATCTATCTATCTACCTCTAGACAATCCCTCTTTCTGCCTCTGTGGTTGTATTTGAGTGGCGACATTAAGGAAGAGACATTGGGTAGTAATAGCTAAAGTGACTGAGACAAGCAAAAACTAAATAGTTCTAGCAGATTTGCGAGGGGCTGTGCATTTTAATGGTTTGTGGATGGTTCATTTTGTTGTGTTGCAAAGGACTTGAAAGAGGAACAGTCAAAGACGAGGATGCACAGTCAGCCAGCCTGAAAACGACTGCCCCAAACTCTTTAAGGAGTTGCTATGTTGGCAAAGATTGTCTGTCAGAGTCCTTCTAGGTTTTAAGAAAGGAAGACCAAACTAATTGCCTGTTGTGAAGCTGAGAGACAGAGCATGATAGTTCCTTTGGGTGAGGTTAGAGAGATTGGACTGATCTTGTCCTGTCAACTGCATAGGGAGATTCAGCAGCAACAACAGTCATGTTCAAACTTGGTAACAAGCAATCCACATAACCTTTTCTAATTCCATTGTTGAGAACAATGAACAAAGGCCCCTTGGCAACAACAATGAGTTATATAGGATGTAATGAATAACACCAAGGGCTTTGAGAAAAGAGAAAGAGGCAATGAGAGAAAAAACAAAAAACAATGTGAAGAGGAAACTTGCCAGTAACCCTTGGGAGAGGCCAGTGTTACCATGGCAATTATCCCCCAGTCGCTACACCTGTGCAGCCCAGCCGGGCACAATTAACCCCAGACCCCGGCGAGTCTCCGGCCTCCCCCTGCCAGTGGCGAGGTCTGGGTCTCCTGACCCCCTGGATCATACGACCTCTGGGGCTTGCGGTGTCGACTGAGTTTTGTAGAAAGCTGCATCCCCAGTCATGTGCAGTATGGCTGGTGTCATGACCTGTAGATGGAAAGCTGCCATTTTTAAACCCTGATGTTTCAGTTTATGATTTCAAATGTCCTGGTGTGCTGTGAACGGACATGTACTAAACTGCATTGCGTGCAGAGCAACATTATGCAGCAATTTGCCACTTTTTGAGGTATGTTTTAAAAGCAACTGTCATTTTGTCATTTAGGTAGAAGGCTGGCTAGTTTTATAACCAAACTCAATATTGCTTCTTTAAGTAAAGATTGTTGTTACTGTATAAATGTTTATGATGAATGCTATATCAGATAGATTTCAGTAAGGGTAGTGATTTGGCGTTGTGGATTTGTGCAATTGTCGGTGTAACAGTCACTCTATTCTGGAAATTGTTAGACTTGCGATACATTTTTTGACAGAGCTCTCTGGTTTAGATCTCTTGAGGTGAAAGTGCTTTTCAAAAGAGCCGTTTAGCTTTCATACAGATGAAAAAGCCCAAAGTGTTTCAAAACTTTTGGGACGTTGAATGAAGGTGACCTTCACACAAGCAGAATAAAGAAGCCTCCTGCAGGTGAACATGCAGGATTAACTCATTCCACCACAGTAACTTTGCGATACAAAGCCAGCTCCAGCCGAGAATCTTATTCTAATTTGTGTTCTCCGTTCCATGTTTTATTATTCAAAACAACTCATAATCTCTTTTCCCTAGTTCGGCACATTCAGGGGCTTCACACAATATGAGACTTATTTAGCTTCATGGGCCCTTGTCAGTTTCTTTTGAAGTACATGGGCACTTATGCATACATTATGTTAGATGGCAGTATGGAAGTTACTGAAGTATGATGTGACTGGGGACATCACTGATGTAAAGGACGTGAAGTTCTCTGCAGAAAATCCAATTTGTGGTCATTAATAATAAGACTAGCCATCCGTTTTAACATAGAGGTTAAACGGTATGCCCTGACATAAGTGCAAAGAAGGCTCATCACCACAAAGGTTAGCCTCTGCACATGAGTCCTATGCTTGATAGGTGTAACTAATTGAGGTATTAATTCAGCGGCCAGCCTTCAAAACCACACTCTGGCCTGACACTAAAGAATCTTTCTGCCACCACTTCCTTGTAAAATGGATTAAAAACAGCCTTTACAAGAATATTGAAGTAATCATGCTTATATAAGTGTTGACAAACATTTTATATATGTTTGTTAATGTTAGTTCCTTTCAGATACCAATACGATTTAGGATATGTGCCGTGTCTTTATGGTTTGCCTTGAAATGCCGTACTTTACTTTCACCATGAGCATGTCATGTTCTGATAACGCTCAGGATCGCAGTGGTTTCACTATTCTGTGGCCCTACAGAAATGAATACTTCTGAAAGTTGCTGCTTGGCTTGTTCAGGACATCTCTCATTTCTTGAAGCAGTGATATTGCAATGTATTGATGTAGCTCTTGGACAGCAAAGGGCAGCTATAGCTTCAACTCAGTCCTCATTTCTTATCTTGCTGGATCTGTCAGCTGCATCCTACTCTTTGAAATGGGCATATCGGGCGAAGCACATTCTTGTTTTAAAATCCCACCTCAGTGGGTGTTCTTTCAATGTGTCATGGCAATGACCAACGTTTATATCCCATCACCTCTCCTCTTCTCTTTACAATATACAGTACAAATACACCAACTGTATGTGTTTGATTACCAGCTCACATGGCTTCTCACAACACTTTAACAATACCCAGCTGTACCTGTAATCCCACCAGATTACCCAACGTTCTCGGAGCAGATATTAGCTCACGTCTCGGACATATCCACATGGATGAAGGAATGGCTCCTTAAACTTAAAGTAACACTATGCAACAATTATACTTCAGGATTAGGGTTAGGATGCGCAGTTTTACCTTAAAAAAAAACAGCTTGAAAAAAATTGGGGCGCTACAATGACTTTTAATATGGAGAATCGCCTCCGTGCCATTGCCTTACCAGGGTCCATAGGCATATAACTTCGTTATGAAGTTTTGCCTGCCGCAGCCCGACTTATTTACCGTCTGCCGAGCTAGTAAGTAGCTTATTTGCCGTCTTGCTTTGTCTTGTGTTGCACTTGCTTGATGTTTGACTGTGTAAGGACAGTCGTTGAGTAACTAGTTTGTCATAATGTCAAAGTCAGCACATTTCAAGAGATTTCGTTAGTTTTAGCTGCTAGCATACCGTTAGCGAATAGCTATTGATCCGTTGTGCTGCTTTAACCTCTCTAAGACCAAACTTTTGGTCATCCAATCAATTAGCCAATCAAACTATCCATCACAACATCAACAAAAAGAACGTCTCTTTATCTCTCACCCCATCCAAGGTTGCAGGATCCTGGGTGTCATGATGATGACCTGCTGTCCCTCTCTGACCCTCATGTTGCATCTGTCTCCTGGTCGTCCCGCTGTGAATAGGGGTTGTTTGCTATTTCACTCATTCACTCATACACTCATCTATACAGAATAGATGAGTGAATGAGTGAAATAGCAATCAGTGCTCTGCAATGTCAATGTATAGCTTTAGAGTTGACACTCTCACCACATATGCATTTCAATATTGTTGTTTTATATTTAGTGGCAAGAATGTCTGTTTTTTAATAAAAGTTTTTGGTTATTTATGTAAACATTCTGTTTATGGTGTGTGCAGCATTCTAGAAATCTATATAAAAGAACATTAATGTAAAAAACCCGTTTGTGCTCTTTTTTCACCCCTTACCCAATAAGAATCGATAAGGAATCGAATCGATAAGCAGGAATCGATAAGGAACCGGAATCGTTAAAATCGTAAAGGTTCTCATCCCTAATCAGACGTCACCTACATCACCACAAGTTGTTTTGGAGGGTTGCCATAAAAAAAGCCTGTGCTGTCAATCAACAAACAAACTAAAGCGCCTACAGTTTGCCAAATGTAATTCAGACTTTCAATGGGACCAAGTTATATGGTCAGATGAGACCAAAATAAAGCTTTTTGGCAACAAACATCAAAGGTGGGTTTGGCGTAGACAGAAAGATAGCCATACAGAAAATCACCTCATACCTAATGTAATGTAATACCTAATGTAAGTATGGTGGTGGATCTTCGATGTTGTGGGGCTGTTTTTCTTCCAAAGGCCCTGGACATCTTGTTAGGATACATGGTATCATGGACTCCATCAAATACCAGCAGATATTAAATGAAAACCTAACAGCCCCCTCTAGTAAGCTTATAATGGGCAGTGGTTGGACCTTACAGCAGGGCAATGATCCGAAGCACACCTCAAAATCAACACGAAAATGGTTCACCGACCGCAGAATAAAGGTTTTGCCATGGCCATCACAGTCCCCCGACCTACACCCCATAGAAAATCTATGGGATGAGCTGAAGCCGAGTCTACAATCGTTGACCTGAGAATCTGAAGGATCTGGAGAGATACTGCATGTAGGAATGGTCTCAGATCCCGTGCCATGTGTTCACCAACCTCATCACGCATTACAGGAGAAGACTCAGAGCTGTTATCTTGGCAAATGGAGGCTGCACACAACATTAAATTAAGGGGTACCAATAATTGTGGCACACATGTTTTGGGGAAAAATCTTTATTTAATGTCAAGTTTTTTTTTCTTTCAATAATTTTACTTCAATGACAAGGCAAGATTTTTGTGAATATTTTGAATGAAAGACCAAGAGGATAAACAGCAAAGACATATTTTTGCATAGCCTGTTTTGCTCATATTCACTCGGGGTGCCAATAATTGTGGAGGGCACTGTAAGACAAATCAGGCCATACCTACCTAGGCCACCTAACTCTTGGTACAGGACTGGTCATGATTATTCCACACCTCAACTACGGCAGTACCCTCCTAGCTGGTCTCTTGTCATGCACAGTAAACCCCTTATAATTTAGATGGTTCAGAATGCGTCAGTGTATCTGGTTTTTGATCAACCTAAAAGTGCACATGTCACTCTGCTGCTCATTGACCTCCAATGGCTACCCATGGGCGCCCAAATCAAATCAAGTGTCTAATGTTAATGCTAACTATACTAATGCTAACGTGAACTTTACTAATGCTGGCTTACAGCGTGACTTCTGGGTCTGCACAAATCTACTTGAACTCAATCATAGGCAGGCTTATGCTCGTTCTCAGACACTGCTTTGTTCCAAGGAACGCCATCTGGCCTTGCCATCCCTACAGACAAAGGCAATATCAATCCAGAATCCATCTAATGTAACCTCCATTTAAACTATTCAGGTCAAGATGTGTTTGTTTTATAAGGGACCTAAACACATTTTGCAAACTGGAAAGAGAAATGCTGTGTTGATTTAACACTTTTCATTCACATACAACCGATGTCTACATAACAATGAAGTAAATCCGACAATATTTTTTTTTTCAGAAGAAACAAATGGTAGAAACCCAGATTCCTGTGCCATTTTACCTTCCACACAAAGCAGTGTGACACCAGCATGGCATACTATGGAAACAAATTGCACAGTTATGAGCAGACATGATGGAGGGACTGGGGTCGTTCTCTGGCATGTGGCTGGGAAGAGAATCTGCAGTTGTGCTAATCAGTCATTTCTGTGAGGGTAATTGCAAAAATGTACCTTGGATTTGGAGTCCTACTGCGAACTCCAACACAACGCAGAATGACTCGATGAGTCATCACGGTTGATGGTGTCTCAAGATTAGCTGTGACCATAAGTGTCACTTTTGTATTGTTTTTTGTATGGTTTAGATTGTATCAAACCTGCAATGAAGCAACGCCATTAGCGTGAAAACAATAGCTGGGTAGGTAAGACAAGAGTGGCATTACACTCAATTAAGAACATGGGTAAACAAACAAGGACGGTGCAGATTGTCCCAAAGCAGAGTAAACAGTGGCCCGGTGAGAATAAACAATCAAAGAACTGCCTGAAAATAATAACCTTAAGTGTTGTTAGCCAAAATAATTGCAAAAATGTTCTTGAAATGAGCTCCTGCATGATGCTATCTGGAATACAAAGAATCATGACTACTAAGTGAGCGGTAGGGGGAGAGCGTGAGGCACAGACAGATCATTCATTTGTGTGAATTGACAGGTGAATCCCCCTTACTTCCAGCCCGAGCATAACTTTATGAGTGACAGTCGTGGGTGTGCATTTGACGGTTTCTGGCAGGGAAATAAATCTACTTCAAATGTCACACTCTTCACTTGCATTTTATTCATGCAACTGTGTCACCTTTGCCACATTGCATTCAACCAAAGCCCATTCCCTGGTGCCTTATGAATATATCGCGCCCAATTAAAGAAAATCCTCAAGTAAAGGTGGCAACATGCATATATACAGGGGTTTACATACACAAGAGAATCTACAGGGTAGGAGGGAGTCTCTCTTCACCTAGGCAACCAAAGTATGTCTGAGGATGTTTGGTAAACAAGGCTGTTTAATGTTCCTACTCTAGCGTATTAATTTACTTTGATGTATTATGCTGTGGATATATGGGAGTCAAACAAGAGGTATTGGGGTTGGGTGCGAGAGAGTAAATTGATGACACACGCCAGGGCAGTGAGAAAACAATAAGCAAAAAAACAACAAAACAACAAAGATATCTCCAAAACAGCAGACCAGTAAGGCATCCAACTGTAGCACAGATGGTGGCTGAAATGAGTAGCTGAGTAATTTGATGTGGCTTCATGAGGCAGCACACAGCCTTTGTTTTGACAGCTCCGGTGTTCTGATTCCAGGGGTTCTGATTCCGATTCATGTTTGCATCTGATTTTGGCTTCAAGCAACAGCAGTGGAAGCTTTGTTTTTCTCTTTTCCTGATCTTTGTTATTTTCTCATATGCAAGTGTTGGCATAATACACAGCGTGCTCTCCATTGATTGTCACTTTAGGGTTGTGAGTCTGATCTTCAAGATATATTGACTGAGGCCCTGATTAGAGTGTAGTGTGGAGCAATCTGCCAGTCCTTTGAGCAGGAACATAATACCTTCCTCCCACTCTATGATAAAGCTTAATTGCTCCCAGGGAAAGAAACAAAGGTTGAGGAAAGTTGATTGACAAAAAGGTCATGACAACCTCTGCTTAAATGTTTGACACACTGAATGGCAAATGTGTTGAAAGGTGCTTATTAAGAGGTTGGAGACATTTTGTACATTTTCTTCTTCTTCTTTTTTTATCTTTAGAACCACTGTGGAACATGTAAATGATGCCTCACTGCCAGAGTGCTGCATAATTCAGAGCAGGGCAAAGGGACGGTCTGTTATTTTTCTCATTAACTTTGTGCCTGTGTCAAGTGGTAAACAAGAAGTGAACAAGAATTATGCCAATGGCCGACAGTCTTGTTAAGAGTGAGAGGAACTTTGTGTAGTGTTGGATAGCTCACAGGAGAACCATGTTTAAAGCTGACTGTTGAAAAAGTTTCTCTGTAGTACTTATTATACTACTCCATATAACTGCCTTATCCAGACAGCCTGTTGAGGATTGTTAGAAATCTGTATTAATCAAGCTTAAAATTATATATATCCAGCTAAATATTCAGTTTTGAGGGCCAGTCTGTCCTAGTATTCATATAGAGAGCTCGCTCAGTATGAGGACAATTTGTCTTTCTTATCATAAGCAACCTGTTATTCCATGTTTGTGTTTGTGTGAATGAGTCATGTAAAAATGCCGCATGCCATTGCTATTGTGTAAATATGCAGTTAGACCCACAGCTTTGACTGAGCTCTGAGAGAAAAAAGAAAAGGCAGAGAGAAAAGGCTGTGTTACTCAGTGTGCAGTCTTGGCACTTGCTTCTTTGTTCTTCTCTTTCTGACTTTCTCCCTCTTTTGTTCTCCGTTTTTCTTTAACTTAAAATGCCACCCGAATCCAGAAATAATTACAAGTTTTAAGGCTATTTCTCACATTATAACATCCTGCTTTGCTCTGGAATGTAAAAGATCTCTGATTGATATGGTTACATAGGCGTACAATAACTTGAAATACATGACAGTACAAACTCCAGGGGAGAAGGAATTGATGGGTGACTAACACCCAAAAACAACTGAAGCTGAGACACAGTATGACTTGCAAGCCATACACATAAAGATACTATTGTCAGCAGTGGAAACACCTTAACAGTTGGTAGCTTAACAGGCCTTGCTTCCTTACACAGTCTTTCTGTTCAAGTGTTTCCACCACTCCTCATCACAACACTGTTATGTGGGAGTTAGGAAGGTCATCCCACTCTCCTTCATTAGCCCTGATAAGAATGGAAAACTAATTACGAGTGTTCATTTATTCAAATGATTAGCGCTAGGCTGAGCAACACACATACACACACACACACACACTCCCTCCCTTTGGACACAGCGACCCAGAGATTTTCGTTTGGGTTATATTTATTTTTTGGTAATGCAGGATGGGAATAAGGCTGCGTTGTCCAAATGTTTTCTGATGGCAGCGATAGAGATAGGCGCTCAGTTTAAATGCTGGGATGTGGGTGACCTGCCAGGTGAATGGGGGAATGACTGGCACATCTGCTCAAGGAAACAGGGACCACAAAGGGCACACGGCAATGCCCTAACCCCATGAGAGAGTGAGAGAAGGAAGCGGGTGAGATGGGGGGAAGTGAGAGAGAGAGAGAGAGAGAGAAAGAGATAGATGGGGCAGAAAGAGAGAGAACAAGAGAAATATGAGGAATGAAGAGAGGCATAGAGATGAGGAGGGAACTAGGGATGGGGGGAGAAAGACACAGAGAGAATAATACGAACATTATGAATTGTAAACTGGAGTTGAACTGCAATGATTTGTTTGTTTTCATTGCTGTTGTTTACAGGTGACAGCATCAAGATGTTGAGTTTTTTTATGAGTGACACTGTCTAGACTAGACATTAGGCATAATACCACAAAATAGTTCAACCAAATGTAAAAGTTGACTTTGTGTCATGTTCATGAACATCACCCCAATATATCACCCTCTTCATCTATAACTTCATAACTGTTACTATGTGGTTACAAATGTATCTTACACTTGTCAAGTATGCAGTTGCAAAGAAGTTAAGTTTCTCAAGAATGAGCATTAAATTCAAATCATAACAATATGATTTGATATGCTTTCTCATCAATTGATACAATGGAATTGATTATTGACAGGGGCATAACAATGTAGTGCAAAGCATTCAACTGAAAAATGTAAAATAAAGATGGAGAGAAAACAGCACTTGCACAAAACAGCACTTCCACAAAACAGCACTTTGAATTCAAAAGTGAGAACTTGTTTTTTTAGTACAGAGACAGCTTTGTATAGGCAAAATCCACTTGTCACTTTCACAAAATATTCTGATTTATTTTCGAGCTGTTAAAGAAAACATTGTTTAGAGATCCTTAAATGTTACATCAAATGTCTAACCACCAGGAAAAACAGCAGTCTTGTTCAAAGAAAGACCTACAAAGTGGACCCTACCCTTAATGGAAAAAACATGAAGTGCACAGTGCACAGAAGATCCCTCACAATAAGAAAATCCAGTTGTTATTACAAAGTAAACCTAACAGAGATTTAAATGTAGTCTCTATCAAAGCAGTTTAACTCAACCGGTGTTTAAAGTTAAAAACACAGTAATAGGCGTAGAACTAATTTGTGACTGAGGGTTAGGGTAATCTCTTGGCATCTTATGAGAGCAATGATGCAAGCACATTGTTGTATTTATTCTTGAATGTGGAAACACATATTCTTATATTTGTTTTGCATCAAGGCTGAAAGCAAATAGAGTATCCAAAGAATAGCAACTCTGATGCAGGAAAATAGATACGCTTTCATAACAGTTATTTCAAAACAAATGTGCTGTTGTGAAGCAGTTTCTTGATAGTACAAGAACATTTTTGAAGTAATTTTTGAACATTTTGAATGGCTATAAGAAAACTTTCTGAAATTACTTTAAAGGATTTCTGGAAGTCAAATGACACATTTCCTCATCTTAGGATGTCTCATCTCAGAAGAAAGATGTTTCCTTATCATTTCCTGCTTGAACAATACTGTATACTGTCTACCTTCAGTGCCCTGAATCTGATTTGAATACTAGTTGTTCACCACAACACCACTCCATTCTGCAGTGATGTGATGACATTCGGGACTAACTATTTTCCATTTGTTTGTTGTGAGCAATTGAACTCCTTCATTTAATCAGTGTAGGGGTTCGATTCCAAACAATTACTCCACTCAATCTAAGCCCCCCACCCCTCTGTCTGAACCTCCTGCCAGCAGCTTGGTAAACAAAGTGCTTTCAGCAAGGCCTACACAGTCAGACTTCCACACAAAACACAAAATGGCGAATTACAGAAATACTGTGAAACGCAAACTGGGCTTGGAATAAAGTAAAAACTCAGGGTTTTGTCTAACTGCACTTAAAAAGCACTTAGATTTGGCCGAGTGATTTGTTGACAAAACCGAAGTTTAGTTTGGTTGTCAATTTAAGTATAAAGGCAAATGCATTACCAAAAATCAAAAATGGCAAAATTGTCTGGGTCCCCCCCCCCCCCTATAAGGTAGTTTTATGCTGTCACAGCATTCAAAACATAAACAATGCATCCCACTCCAGCACTGTTAGCCTGTCACCCACCATGTTCTCTCTCATATCCCAAACTTTGGCTCCCCGGCTGCAGGGATTAGCAGCGGCCCACCTTTAAATCTGCAGTAGAACTGTAGTGGATACCTAGATAAGGATTTTATGAAAACATTCATAAACACTGAAGGTAACTCGAAGGTAACTCGGTAAACTAAGGCCTGTTAGCCATTTTATGCCATAGTGTGTGAACACTGATTAAAAACTTGTGAATTTGAAACATTCTTGTTAAACATGCTTTTTAAATTAGTTATTCAGTTCTTATAAATGTGTTATAAAAACCCTCTCTAGGTACTCTTTAAATTAAGAACCACTGAAGCCACAGCCACCCTTCATGCCTCAGATTGCCTACCTTGACAAATTACCATTTTTAAAGGCTTGTTATCACAATGGAGTTCATCTGACCATGTGAACCCAAGGATACCAATTAACTCAAAGGTCATGAGGATCAAATGTGATGACATGTTATGTTGTTATGTCTAGCAGCTATTAAATCTGAGATGAACTATTTGCCACTTTGAACTTTTGCTGGGTGGATAATTGGCTTCAGTAAATGCTACGGCAACTAATGCCAAGGAAATATGTGTTCTTAACCTAAGCATGAAAGCCAACTTTGCTTGTTTTAAAACATGTTTGATTGCTTAAAAAAGGTAATGGGCTAAAGTCAATAGATTGATTTAAAGAATTTAAGATTAAAAGGGAAATTTGTTTAAGATTGAAAATATTCCAGAATGACAGAAAATCTGAATCCAATAATATCTGAGCCTATTTAAAAAATTGCCTGTGTACACCCTATCCTAGTGTCATAATCAATATGAAGAATTTAGGAAAACAACAATCTATTCCTGATAAAACCAGTTTAAATGAATGGGAATGTTAAAGAAGAGTTGGAGACTGTAAACATAGCATTAAAGTGAGGAATCTGTACTCAATCAAATTCTGTGCACTGCAGGCACTTGAGATTTAAAATGGCAGGCTCAGCTCGAAGCAAGTCACCGGACAAAAGCGACACCATCATCATCAAACAGAACAGCTTCACTGTTATAACCTGAACCTAGTAATTGACGCTTCAGCACACTTCTTGAGGATGCCCGAAAGCCGGGAACAGAACCAGTCAGTTTATCTGATCACTTACTCTCTCACACCTTTCTTTTCCCTCACACTCTACACAACTAACCAGATGCCCCCCCCCCCCCCCCATTCATACTACACACACACATAAACACCCCCCCACACACACACCCACACACACAACAAAAGGCAATGTGCATACTAAAAAAGGCTCCATTATCCCACCACTCTTCCCTGCACTTCAAGCATTCCTGCTTCTGCCTTAACTGAAGTGTCCTGGCAACATCACGTGAAATGTTCAGAATATAATATGGCTTCACAACATTAACAGGAGAAACCATGCCCCAACATCAATTAGACACATTAACAGGAGAAACCAGGAGAAACCATGCCCCAACATCAATTAGACACATTAGCAGGAGAAACCATGCCCCACGTCAATTAGACACATTAACAGGAGAAACCGTGCCCCAACATCAATTAGACACATTAACAGGAGAAACCATGCCCCAACATCAATGAGACACATTAACAGGAGAAACCATGCCCCAACATCAATTAGACACATTAACAGGAGAAACCAGGAGAAACCATGCCCCAACATCAATTAGACACATTAGCAGGAGAAACCATGCCCCACGTCAATTAGACACATTAACAGGAGAAACCATGCCCCAACATCAAAAAGACACATTACTGATTAAGTTTGGTTCTCTTTTTACACTTTCAGGTCCTGATTTACTAATATGCGAGCGCTGCTTAATCTGCGTTCGCATATTAACGCACAGTGTTTTCGCGCATTTTCCATGGTATTTATCAAGCCAGATCTGCGCTGGGCAAACTGTGCTTACTCCGCCCTTTAAAGAGCCTGATTTACTAAGATTGATTTGCGAACGCATCTTAATCTGCGCCTTTGCCAGGCGCACATTAACGCACAGTGATTCCCCGTATTTTCCGTGATATTTATCAAGCCAGATACGCGCTGGGCAATCATTATTTAGCGCACCGTTAAAAGACTGGAGAACTTGCCAGCAAGTTACTGCCACCATGGAGATTCGAGGAACAAAAAACTAAGGTTCAGCGAATAGATAGCGAGATAGATATATTGGTTCACGTTCGCTCAATCACTGAACCTGATTCAATGGGTTATATTGTTGTTTTGCCCGCCATCACCTACAGCGAGATGTTTAAAAGAACACGATTATAAATAATATGCTATTGGTGGCATTAATGCATAAACTGTCTATTTTAACAATATAGATGTGTACATGGCGAGATTAATACGTTCTACAAGGGACATGGGTTCACTACAATATATCCCCACTGAAACAAATATATTTACCAAGTAGCCAGGCCTCTCCAAAATCACCGTTGCTCAATCATGGATAGATGGCACTATTCCGGAAAATAAAACTGTCATGGACAGACCACTACCACGTAAGTAATGGTCATGTTGGCATCACATATGACCTGGACATTCATTGAATATGTGTGCTTTCTGTTTCGGTAAACGTGTTCGTGGATTGAAGGTGGGACTGTTTGCATGCGGGTGCGATCAATTTCTCCAATTACGTTCGGAAAGTTTAATTTCATATATATGAATATATGAATTATACGAGTTGAAACAAATATTTCTGTTCGCTGTCTCTGTCTATGTCTTTGCCTTGCTGCTGCCATATCAACGTTTTCAGACTCAGTGGAAATGCACTTCCTGGTTAAGACGTGCTTTTATGAGGCGGAGAATTAGCCTGCAAATCAGAGAGCACAGTGCATGGCGAACAGAGCAAGGAACACTCAGTATTTACAAACAGGATGCTGGAGTAGCAGTTGTGAAGTGTTGCATTATTAAAAGCTTGTAAGAAATGTACATGCACACGCAAAATTAATGCTGAACAAGTTTGACATCCGCAATATCTCGCCTTAGGGCTTACTCTAATATTCGATCGAAAGCTGGCTCTGATACCAGCCTCTAGATCGTTTTTTTTTTTTGCAGGCTTTACCTTTCAGTTGTGTGTTGCTGAGGACTGACCCTCTCTAATGACCCGCTAATTTATTTGCTTTTATGATAAAAATAGGTTGTGTGGGAAAGACTCTGTGAATGTGTGTGTGTGTGTCAGAGAGAGAGAGAGAGAGAGAGAGAGAGAGACAGAGAAAGAGAGAAAGAAAAAGAAAGACGGTGTATTTGTGCATGCTCACATGCACGCATATCCGTGTTTGTTTGTGAACAACAAAAAAATCAGTGAGTAAGCCAATAATCCTCAAGCATGGCTTAACAGCAACCACCAAAGTCTTCTGGTTTATGCTGCCCTATAAAGGCAAAGGGTATAACACAGTCAAGGCCAGCACTGGATAAAACCATGCAGTAGCACTTTACTTAAACCCAGGCTCCAGAAACATTCATAAACACATTTATAAATATTTATAAAGTACTCATAATGGAATTTAGAGACTGACATAAGTCTATATAACTATTTATAAATAGACATGACTGTATTCATAAAGCATTATGATGTTGCAGTAAAAGCCGTACTCTAAACTATTATTATGAAAGCTTGTATGGAGTCACACATCATAGCATTTGATATAAGGCAAGGATGTAATCAGTGTCATTATCAAGAGGTAAATTACTCTTACACAGTCTGGTACTTCAAGCTGTAAGGGCTTTGTAACATTGGAATGATTTCTGAGTTCTCTATGTTTCTATATCAATCATTTTGAGGCATTATGAAAACTGTATTACCTTATATGAATGTGTTTATAATGCTTACTGGAAACTGAGAAACTAACTTTAAGTAAAGTGTTACCATGCGTTATCTGTGTGGGAAAGAAGATATCATAAACACACTCTGAACATCTTGAGAACAACTTAATAACTAATTGCTTGTTCAGGAAGAGTTTGTGTCCTAAACTGACCACAAACCAAATCCTACACACTATTCCTATTAGGTCATTAACCTTTATGTTAAGGCTTTTGAGTGTAAGTTCCGAGCAAAAATTTGACCTGACAGCTATCCATGCACAATTAATTACTTGTCACTCAGATGCTGGCTTTTCCACTATTTTTGGAAACATTTTGCTCAGAGCACCGTCAAACCCCGTCTTGCATGTTTGGACATAACACGGAGCACGGCTTTGGACCTGACCTTTCGAAGTGTTATGTAAACCTCTATAAACAGAGGTTTGTTCCAAATGAGAAATGCTGGGTGTTTTGTCTGTTGTTTGTTCCCCTCTCCTTCTCCTTCTTGCACCTCTCCCTCTCTCCCTCTCTCCCCACAGCTTGAAGCTATCTGCTGCAACCAGCCACAGTTTATGGCCCTAATAATGCGACACACCACTGCCATTATATAACCTAGCCTGAAGCCCTCGGCACAGACCGCCTACCATCACTCACAGAGCCGTGTAGCACCGTTCGCTCTGATTGAGACATTATGTTTATCAAGATGAATAGTACATTTTTATAATTCTCTTAGCAGCGTGCGACGATCTCTACGCGCAGTGTTATTAAATGGGAGAAGGCACCAGATGTGGTCTCTTTTTGATGTACTGAATTGATGTATCCCTGGAAATTCTATTAGAAGGGGTTGGTGACTTTACAAGGCTTTGGATTGCCCTCCCCGTCTGGATGGGTTGACAAGTGGTGCGCCCTTCTGTCTCCCTCTCTCCGTATGTGTGCTGTTTTAGTTTTTTCCCCCTATGACTTTCACATCAATCTTGCTCGAAGATGAGGTCTCTCTCTCTCTCTCTCTCTCTCTCTCTCGCTCTCTCTCTCTCTCTCTCTCTCTCTCTCTCTCTTCGCCCATATCCTCCTTCTCTTTCCTCTTCCCCTACAGGAGATTTATGTTTCTATATGACGGTACTTAAATAAGATAAGAGTCTGGCCTGGGCTCGTTGCTTCAGAGGGCGAGTGTGATATATTATTGAGTAATGTAATATCAAGCAGTGGGATGATAGTGGGAGAATGGAAGAGCTGTGGTTAGCGGGTGCGAGGCAGCAGGAAACTCAAATGTTGCTTTGCTATTGCAGGCCTTTCAGCCTGTCAGTGATCAATAGTGCCTGCCGAGCGGAGTCGTGTAAAGCTAGGCCACTGGCGGCGGAAGAAAAATAAGGATGCTCACCCGGAACATTTCTTAGAGCTAACGCTGGGTCTGTATGAGCTGTGTGAGCTATTAGTGTGTGGAAATATCCCCAAGGTGACACAGACATCCAGGGGGGGGGGGTGAGAGAGCTGTGGCATGCCAACCGGACTTATCACCGTTTCAAACGCTGGATATGTTTACATCCAAACGTGTGAGGGTCATTTCAGATCAATGTAGGATAATGGCAGTTCTTGAGGTACCAAAACTCATGTGCATATGTTTTGCCGAGATAGAGCGCGAGGTGAATCTGTTTTATGGAACCGTTTGTGTACACAACTGTGGCTCTAATGTTGCATACTGTGTTCTTCAATTAGTGGTGAATCTAAGCACTGCCACTAGTTAGAGGGAGATACAAGTGAGAGCGAAAGAAGTGGAAAGAAAGGGGAAAAGGCGAAGGAGAAAGAGTGATGCAGAGAGAGAGAGAGAGAGAGAAAGGGAAAAGGAGAGCATCTGCATTACCACACATGTATGAATAATTCAGGGGGAATTTCCATACTGCTTTTTGGATTGCCTTGTGGGGAGACCTCTGTGTTTCTCCAAACAATCAGCACCTGTCTCCTGCACCACAGTCTTCACACTTTGATGCAAACACTTTGCCGTGCCACAGAAAACCCATCCGCTGTGGCGTCACCTCCATGCAAAGCAACCGAGGACACCGCTGCACTCTCTCACACACATACATACACACACACACAATCACACTCACACTCCATACACACACTTGCTAACAGAGCAAGTTGATTCATGATATTTTAGGACTTTAATCCTATATATTAAATCCTATATCATATCCTATATCCTATATTATAAATAACCAATAAATATATATATATAAACTTATATAGATAAGTGTGTGTTTGTGTGTGTGTGTGTGTGTGTGTGTGTGTGTGTGTGTGTGTGTGTGTGTGTGTGTGTGTGTGTGTGTGTGTGTGTTTATTTTGAGTGGGATCACTTCCAGCTTATCTATCACTCTTAGCTGCCGAAGAATGTGAAGAGGTATGTCAGGTGAATTGTAAATAGCCAGTTTTTTTCTTATCTCTTCTCCTTTTGTCCTTTCTTTCCTTCAATGATTGCTCCCTGTAGAGCCCTGTAGAGGATGCTTACCCCCCCTCTCCACAGCTACCATCCCTGCCCCCCCCCCCCCACCAGCCTCCATTTCGTTCTCTTGCAGGAAGTCGTAGAGACGTTGCCAGTGCAATAGAAAAGCCTTCAGATATCTGATTTCCATGTTCAGCTCGCACAAGCCTCCCTGCTCACTCCATTTCTCTTTCTCATTTTCTACCTCTATCCCTCTCTCTCTCTCTCTCTCTCTCTCTCTCTCTCTCTCTCTCTCTCTCTCTCTCTCTCTCTCTCTCTCTCACCCTCCCTCACTCTGTATCTGCAGCAGATCTGCATCTTTCCCCTCTCGGCCGAATATATAATATGCCCTGGATGACTTTGGGTGGTGTGATTAGGGTTCATCTAGCCAAAGGATGCTGGCCATGATTGTGCAGAGGGACAGCAGGGGAAGAGGAACAATTAAGTGACAGGCCGCGATGATCCCTCGGCATGATTACCAATCAAGAGTGCAAGCGGAGGAAGACTACAGACGCAGACCTTTCTTATCATACGACACTGTTCTCAGGCAGAGATTATGGCTCAGCTTGGCTTAATGCAACACGCACAAACAGGCAGATAGAGAGAAAGAGAGGTGGGTGAAGAGATATAGGCAGTGAAGGAGACAGAGATAGAAAGAAGCAGGGAGGGAGGGAGGGAGGGAGGAAGAGAGAGAACACAGATTTGATCATGGAATTTGGCACGGCTCACGAGCTCGGCACGCCGCACAAAAGTAACAGCACATCTGCTGACTCCGTCGACTCGTGTTGCACAGCAAAGACACGAGCCTTGCCGATAAACGAGATACCCCAGGAACAAGCCATTGTCTAATTAAATCTGTCATCATCTCTGCTTTTCCCCCCACCCAGCCTCCTCCTCTTCCTTTCCTGTGCCCCCCACTGAGAGCAAATGTAGTGCTCTGATGTGTTTCCATTTCAGTGATGGACGGCAACACAATGGGAAGAGCAGGGGCGCTTCAGCACACCTGATTATGATGCAAATTCAGGCATAACAAGCACGTTCCTCTGTTCTCTCTCTTTTTCTAGACTAAGCTACCAAGCTTTGTATGTTTGAGGGCAAAACCAGACTATAACCAGCAATGGCTGCTCTGGTGGGGAGACATGGCAAGCTATTATAATATGTAGCATTGTGATTGCACACATGCACTTAAACATGCTGTGTATGTCATTTCTGTCGCTGTGAAACTTCAATGCTGGGACAGAAGCATCTCTCTCTCTCTTTCTTTCCCTCAAAAGGTGGTTAGTCCTGAGACTCGAGGATGGTAGGAGATCAGCAGAAACTTAGCGAAGAGGTAAGAGGGCAATGGGCTGTGAAAGGGTGAGAGGAAGCCGAGCGAAATGGAGAGGTTGTGGGTGAGGTGAAAGCAATAGAGAAAGAGCAAGAGAAAAAGGAGGGGAGAGAAAAAGGAGCTACTTTAAAGATGCTGTGGTTGACTAGCAGAGAAGCGAGAAATCAGTGAAAGAGAGAGAGAGAGAGCAGTGTATGAATTGCTGCAGGCAAATAGAGAGAGAAAGAGATAGAGCAAAGGGAGAGAGATGAGGGAGGAAGAAAGTGAAAGTAAAGTAGGAGAGGTGGAGCAGAGAAGAAGGAGGTGAAGAAAATAAAAAGGGAAAAGGAAGATGAGCGAGAAATGCAATGAGTTTATAATAATGAATTTGATGAGCAGAGGGAGGAAGGGGAAGGCTGGAGTTATGGGACACCACGGCGGAAAATTAGAGCGAGAGAGAGGGCAAGAGAAAGAGAGAGCGCGAAAGACAGAAAAAAGAGAGAGAGAAGTAGAAGCCATCAGGGTTAGTTGAGTCTTTTCTCCAGGGAAGAAAGTTTGTGAGAGTGGGAGAGAACTGAGTATAAGGCCGGGGTGACATATAGAAGAACACGTGAGATAGAAACCTGAGGAAGTGAGCGAGGTTAGAGAGATGTGTGCACGTGAGGTATGAGAAAGCACAGGAACAGACAGATGAAATAGAGAGTGAGAGTTGATGTGATGACCACGAAAGAGAAAGAGTGAATGTGAGAATGGAGAAATGGAAAGAGAGTGAGCGTGAGATAGGAACAGAGACAGAGAAAAGAGAGAGAGAGTGAGGGAGAGACAATATACCCTCTCGGGGGGGCAGTGAGCAAGAGCAAGCAGCAGAGACCAGATAAAAAAATGAGGCGGTGAGAAAACAGGTACGCACCCACACACTCAGTGCAGAGCAGACCCAAAGCACACACCAGCTTGCAATGCTAAGGAGCGGATCACACACACACACACACACACACACACACACACACACACACACACACACACACACACACACACACACACACACACACACACACTTGTATTAGTAAACATGAGTTCATAGTCAATAGCTAAGTGAGACATTATTATTAAGTCGCCATGTCCATGACATCTCACAATATAAGCTTGCAGCTGAAGGGTGCTTGTTGAACAATTAGCCTAATTCAGTGGCAAATAAGTCATATGGCAGATGCCAGAGCAGCTGAGACAGCTGAAGAGCATGTATTTGAGCCTGTGGCTGGGGATGAGGAGTGAGATAGTGCTCGTGTTTGTCTTCGTTTACAAGGAGCAAATTTAATAGCTGGCTTTTTTTTACTCGTAGCAGAGACATTTTACCCATGGGAAAATACTATTTCTGTATGGGAAAGACCATCTTTCATGATAAAGATTGGCACAGGACCTGCTTGTGTGGAGTGTCTGTTCCAGGACCACGGACAGCGCTAAGTGCGTTGGGACAAAAGATGATTAACCAGAATGCAGTTGATGCCCTAAAGCAGCAGTTCTAAATCCAGCTGCTGTGAGCCCTCCTGCTCTACACGTCTTCCATCTGTACCTACTCTGTTCTGTAGACCTGTCTGAACCCACCAGTGGTTAGCTGAACACACCCGAGAAAGGGAATCAATGGCATTATTATTACCCGGACTTTCGTCACATGCACTTAAAGCAGGGATAGATGTGGGGCAGAACTGTGCCAGACCTGTCTGTCAACTCTGCCGTCTCCCAGGACCGACGAGGCTGCGGCTTTCCATTTATAGCCTGGCAGGGGCCCACCCGACTGTGCTAATATCATCCGCTGACCTGATCTTCACACAATTGACTTGTTTCATTGGGTGTGCTTTTTGTGCTGTCACAATGCAAACCAACAGTTACTCAAGCTACCTAACTCACAGACATCACTCTCTCTCTCTCTCTCTCTCTCTCTCTCTCTCTAGGTCGTTAGCTCTGTTCTTCTGCTTCGCTGTATCTCCCTGAATTTATGCCACCCTCCTACAAGGCCTTGTTTTCTTTCTGTTCCTCAGCTTTGTGGAAGTGATGAGTATTACATGGCCCACAATGAGGTCCCATTAAGGCATTTTAAGCAAGAAGGCAATGAATGTTCAACTTTTAAGCCAGTTCTGTTTCACATAAAGCTGACTCAAGCTTATTCGCTTCTAAAGGACGAACTCCTAGTGAGATACAATATTCAGGTCATTTCAAATATTAAGACTAGATGGGAAACACAATATTACTCTGTTTAAAATATCATCTCTAATTACAGCATTAACCTAATAAAACGCTTCATTGTTGCAACCAGAGCAGCCCACCGGGGCTCACAACGTGCCTGCTGCTCTCTTTCGCTGGTTCAGTGTTCATTTCAAAGTAAAGAAGTAATATGACAGTTCAAGGGAGAAGGGAGAAGGTAATGAGATGAGAGCTGCACCTAACTACCTGCTCTAATTAGCCTCCAGGAAAGGAATGCATCCAATATTGCTTCTGACCTTTCCATCTCTATTTTGTGCGTGTGTGTGTGTGGGTGTGAATGTGAAAGTGTGTGTGTGTGTGTGTGTGTGTGTGTGTGTGTGTGTGTGTGTGTGTGTGTGTGTGTGTGTGTGTGTGTGTGTGTGTGTGCGCGTGTGTGTGTTTCTGCAGAAGACAGACTCCAGGGATATTTAATTTGACTCAGTTAACTCTGCATGGCACCAGGGGAAATACTAGTTTGCTCATAAGCACAAGCCCACCAGAGAGCAACCCACCGGTCTTGATAGGAATTGAATGTTAAAGGGCCCAAATTTCACACATGCACTGGTACTAGACTGTTCATGCCATTCGCACTGGTGTTGTATTACATGTGAGGGAATTATCAAGTTACATCTATTTCCATCTGTGAAAATAAGATCAACATAGCATTTGAGAACAGACTTTCGCGGTAGGGCTAAAACAAATGGTTTCCTAGAAAATATATTCATGGTTCAGTGGCTAGACTTCACACAACAATCACAAGAACAAATCATTTTCAAAGTGTAACGCTCAGTATGTTTGCTAATTTGATTTGCTTGGCTGAGCTGTTAGCAAGCCACTTGTGGTTCTTTACTGACTCCTATAGGATTGGCCCTTGCATTTCACATTGGTGCTGATTAAGATGTTGTGCACCTGGCTCTCTCATCTGTAAGAAGTATGGTATATCCTCTCTTTCTTTTTTCTTTCACTTTCTTTTGTTGGATAATCGTCTCACTTTTTCTCCATGTTTTTTCCCTTCTCGTATTGTTGTTTGTAAATGCAATAAAAACATCTTTCTGATTGTTCATGTCTCCCACTAACTCAACTGTCATACAGAATTGAACATGACTAGCAGAAATATAAAACCATTGTTTACATTTCTGTTGATCTGTCAGCAGAGTCCAGGTGGAGAGACCATTGAGTTTCATAGAGCAAATTATGTGATAAATTAATGTGATTTAGTGAATCAGATGAATGAAGAAATGTATCAGATAGAACTCCAGAGCACACACACACACACACACACACACACACACACGTAGTCCACACGCAGTCCTCAAAGGTCTTACCCACGGTCCATAGACTCCCACAGCAGAGACCACATACTGTGAGTTTACATAGAGCAGAAAAATTGGAATCAATAGATAGGCCCTCTCCAGGCCAAATGGTCCAGCCATCCATCCATCATCAATGACTATTCATTATTGTGATACCTCTTTCTTTTTCTCTCTCTTTCAGTCTTTCTGTCTCTCTCTCTGTCTCTCCATCTCTCTCCCTCTCGCTCCAGAAAATATGAGGTATTTAATGAAGTACCAGGCTCACCAGGATCAGGAGGTACACGCTGAAATCCGGCATTAGAGATTGCGGCTAATTGTCCTTCATATTAAAGCCTAATTGAGAGCAGCGTGAGCTCTGATATGGCTAATTGTTTCTGTAATGGACTGATTAGCTTAGAGGGAACAGCTCCGCCACGTGTGGTGAAGACAGGACTCGTTTCCTCCAAGGATAACCCAATTTTACCCCTTTAACAGAAATGCTATATAGAGCATGATAAGTATTAAATATACAGATAGCATTCAAATAGGCCTAACTAAAAGCGATGGTCATAGAAAAAGTGATAAAGCGAAGTAGTGTTGTGTGGTGAGAGGAGAGGAAAATATTAGAGGAGAGGAGGAGAGGGGGAAACTGGTGATTGCACTAATAGCCACCTTATCCCTGCTGTCCAATCTGACCTAAATGCATTCACATCCAATTCTAAATTCCCACTTATTCTCTTAATCATCAGCATATACGTGAAACACGCGCACGCACACACACACACACACACACACACACACACACACACACACACACACACACACACACACAAACAGTGATGCCCTGTCAAACCATTCAAACTGTAAAATCCCTCTGGTCTTTCTTGTCCCAAGTGTTTCAGTCCTCCTGTCAGCACATCTTCATCACTCAGACTCTAAGCCATTACTGCAAGCATGACTCAATGTGTGTGTGTGTGTGTGTGTGTGTGTGTGTGTGTGTGTGTGTGTGTGTGTGTGTGTTTGTGTGTGTGTGTGTGTGTGTGTGGGTGTGTATGTGTGTGTGTGTGTGTGTGTGTGTGCTTATGTGTCTGTCTGCGCGTGTGTGTGTGTGTGTCTGCCTGTGGGTACAATCAACATATTTTGGCCAAAGCACAGACCTGGATAAACGTTTGCTATTTAAAGGTATTCAGTCATTTTTTACAGAAGCTCTAACAGTAAAACACATTTCTGAACAACAACATAGAAATTATTCAATTTCTTCCTCGTCATTCTAATAACTCTGCTTACATGGAAACAATTTAAGCATGTATATTTGAAAATGCAAGTTACAGAGTGAGTAAACATCTCTAATTTCAACACTGATTGCAACATTAAATGTCTGTGCAGTTTAAGCTAGCATTTGTCATTATAAGTAGTGACTGAAGTCTCAGAGCATGCCTGTGCCTTCAATCCAAGCTTCCTTACAGTTACAATAGGTGGGCACAGCCATTAGGTAGACACTCAGAGGGCCTGATTTACTAATATGCGAGTGCTGCTTAATCTGCGTTCGCAAATTAACGCACAGTGTTTCCCCGCATTTTCCGTGATATTTATCAAGCCAGATCCTGGGCAATCATTATTTAGCGCACCGTTAAAAGACGTGAGAAATTGCCTGCAAGTTACTGCCCACCATGGAGATTCGAGGAAGAAAAAACGAAGGTTCAGCGGAGAGGAGATAGATATATTGGTTCACGTTTGCTCAATCGTTGAACCTGATTCAATGGGTTATATTGTTGTTTTGCCCGCCATCACCTACAGCGAGATGTTTAAAAGAACACGATTATAAATAATATGCTATTGGTGGCATTAATGCATAAACTGTCTATTATAACAATACAGGTGTGTACATGGCGAGATTAATACGTTCTGGGACATGGGTTCACTACAATATATCCCCACTGAAACAAATACATTTACCAAGTAGTCAGGCCTCTCCAAAATCACCGTTGCTCAATCATGAATAGATGGCACTATTCCGGAAGATAAAACTGTCATGGACAGACAACTACCACGTAAGTAATGGTCATGTTGGCATCACATATGACCTGGACATTCATTGAATATGTGTGCTTTCTGTTTCAGTAAACGTGTTCGGTAAATGGTTCCAATTACGTTCGGAAAGTTTGCGATTTCAAAAAAAGTCCTGTTTGATGTCTCTAATTTCAGCTATGGCAGTGGGGAAATGTATTGACCAGCGCACCGTAGCAATGCGTCGAGTACCTGGGTGAATATTTGGCTGAGTGAAGGCTGAGATATGACAACTGCTGATGCTATAACTGTTTGAAATGATCCGATGCCAAAATTTGTAATGTTGTCCTGAGTTTAACAACTGATGGAATAGAATGTGATCTCCGGTTGGAGGCTTCGATGTCTCTGATCTGGTTCAGAAGTATTGCATGGCTGGTTAACCTGCCGTCTGATGATTTGTGGATCGCTTAACTGAAAAAGTGTTTTACGAGCTGAAAAAAATATTTCTGTGCGCTGTCTCTGTATAAATGTTCGCCTTGCTCTTATAACTGGTGCAATATCAACGTTTTCAGACTCAATGGAAAATGCGCTCCCTGGTTAAGACGTGCTTTTAGGAGGCGGAGAATTAACCCGCAAATTGAGACGTGCGCTCGACAGGCAGTTTTAGTAAATACCACGCAATACATCATTAGGCGCACTTACCTTCTCTCCTCCCATTAAATAGCGCTCCATGCCCACGTTCCACCCAGGTTTCCACCCAGGTTTCCGTGCCCTCCCCTGTTCACACCCACAGGCGTTAATATGCGCTGCGGCCCCTTAGTAAATACCGTTTTATGTTTACGACCGCTATTTTACGCCAGAAATGGGCGCAATCCTGTTAGTAAATCAGGCCCTCAGTATTCATTAATTTATTTTATTACACCTCTGTGTGACATGTTTAAAAGTAACATAGGATATCGTGTCTTGGAGTATTTCATTTAACTACTACAAAATAGCCTCTAGACCCTTTACACAGATCGCTCTAGTAGATGAAATTTGGAGACTTTGACCCTGAGTTCACTGCCTACTCCCAGGAGGAGTTTTAATTAGCTCAGACTCTCATAATCTCTGTCCAACATTGTATTTCAATGTTTACATGCTCACCCCTATGTCCATTCTCTCCCCCTTAATGGCAGTGAATTTCATGCATGGTGGCGTGTATGGTGGCGTCAGCATAGGCGGTAGTGAAGTTTTGTCCTACCCCCCCATCTGATCCCTCAGTTGTATTAAGCTAAGACCACCAATCATTCAACAGCCTCCTATTTTAAAGCCAACTGCTAGTCATTTTACTTCCTTTTGTACCTTAACACAGGAGGTCTGGAAGAGGCAATGGGATTATCTTTTATCTTTTGCGCCACGCTGACGCCACCATACATACTGTATATATCTTTAAACGACACTTTTATTTTCTTATGTTTGTTATTACAGTGCCATAGTTTTAAACCAAAATAAAGACCACAGACTTTACTTTATCCCAGTGTATCAGCTCCTCCACATCCATGAAAGCACTGATTGATAAAACAATGAAGACCCATCCTGTGATACCTGTGTTCTTTCTTTTTTTTTATTATCTTTAATATCTTAATTTTAACATGAATCAGTGTCAGTTATTTTCACGTTATTTACTTTGGTTGCTCATCTTTGTCAACAGTCAACAGTTTTAATGTATTATCATAACAGGCGCTGTGTTGCTGATTATAACCTTACATTTTGACCCCACTGTTGATGTTTGTGCCCATTCCTAAAGAAGTGAACACATTTATTTACTCAAACGATGGGTGGTGTGTAGCTTGGTCTGAGCTTATAGCACTGGAGAAGTGTGTGTGGCCAAATAGGTGTCTCTCACATGATATCCACCTGAGACAGATGATAACATAATTCCTCCCTTGTGTGTCTTACAGGAGACTGGTGTCTATCTATGTCTTCTCATGTTCAATTGATTTGAACAGCAAATGTACTGTAAATAAGCCTTAAGGTTTTACAGCGGGAAAAGAATACAATTATGGGATGTGGTTGCCCGGGGACGGTGGTGATTATGAATGCTGTTGCTCAAATGAAGGCCGTCCTATAGGGACATAAAATGACCACAATTAAAAAGCTACCCTACAGGCCTTCCCCTACTACCTTCCATGAATCATTGAAGACATTTGAGATATCAATAACTGCTGTGCATTTACTGATACAATATGGTATGTCCAGGTTATTGATAATGAAGCAACTCAAGTGAAAATGAATAAATGAATCCTCTACACCATGAATAAATGACCTCATGTAAACTCACGGACTAAGCTTACCTGAATACGTAATATCAGATGCAACAGTCACAAATTGACCCATGGTGCAAACCTGGCCTATTGCCAAAAATGACCGAAACATCCAGTAGGATTAATTGATTTACCATGAGCTCCTACAATTCTGATGCTCTGCTGATATAATCTGTGTGGACTGCCTGCCAATATCATACTGGATTTCATGAAAGGCTGTTCCATAGGCTTTTCAAATCCTACAGGCTTATTTGTGTGAAGCTATGTTTGTTTACTCTCTTCTACTAGAAAGTATGTTATAAAGCTGGTTCCACTTCAGGATAAAGAACCCATAGTCACATGCATCAGAAAGCCCATTCTGTTGTATAGGGTCATGGTGTGGTCATGAAATTCCACTGAATTCCATCTCAAGTTCAAACAAGAAGGATATTACAACTGTCCATCCACTCTGGATCTGTGCCAAATAAAAAGTCTCAGTCCTGTGATGTAATGCACAGATGCTACACACACTCCCACGTGTTGCATCAGCTAGTCTTTGATTTAGCATAGTTTTTCTGTACTTGTTATGATAAAGTCATTATTACTGCGATGCCATGTTTCCTAGGTTCCCCCTTACCGTGTCCCAATGGTGGACGCAATGGACTTTTGTGATATTTTTAACCGTCAACTGAGACGTCAACAGTCGTTATTGTACATCCCCCCATAACTCTATGAACTGGTTCATCTTGGCTTGCGTGTGTGTGTGTAAGCATAGGGGTGCACACTTATCGCTAACACCACGAAGAAAACATTTCACTGCACACTCATTCATTTAACGTTGATCAAAATCTCCGTTTTATGTTGTTTGACAACTTACAGTTCAGTTGCTTTTGCGTATAGCATGTGGGTAAGAATGGCACGGGACAACTTACTGTTCAGTTGCTTTTGCGTATAGCATGTGGGTAAGAATGGCACGGTGTATATACATATAATCAATTAACTATAGAATAAGGTTTCCAATGGTGAATGTGATCTAAAACGGTTGTTATCATTATTTTGAAGGCCTGAGATTGTTAAAATTATTATTGGTACCATTTTAACTTGTTTAACTGTTTAAAGTGTATTTCTTTTCTTCGGCCACTCACCCCTGAGCTGTGAGCCTGTGATGGTATGGGCTAATCAGGGTGAGTTCAGTTACCTGTTAAAACGGTAAACTAAGCTTGGTAGTAGTAAAGGGTTGTCTGGGAAGTCACGCCCCTCTTCTTCCGGCCAATTTGATTTTGCCTTCAGAGTCAGTCTGGCAAGGCGGCTATACCAACTTAGTTCAGCATTGTAAGGATCCTTGGAGCAAATCACAAACTGGCTATTGGCTACCTGGCGTGCCATTGGCTGATTTAAACTAACCAAATCGACGGCAAAGAGAATTTGAAAACATTGGACATGGAGGCCGCCGGAGCGCAGCAAAACTTCGATACTGCTCGCGCAGCTGTCTTGGATGACTTCAAAGGCAAGTTTTCTTTGAAAACAGAACAGAAACTTGCCCTGGAACAATACAGAAAAAATATGTGTTTGCTTTATTACCGATCGTTGTATCGTTGTATAGTATCATTGGTCTGATTGGTTAAAGGAGTGTCCAATTACGTGACTGAAGTGGACCGCCATTGAGTAGTTCTCCAGACTAACTGAGCAAATGAAATGCAGTGAAGGGGGCGAGGAATTCCCAGACAAGGACAATTATATTTACAACTACATTGTCTCCCTGCTGCCTTTTGTGCCTACCCTAAAAGACTTTCAACATTGTTACCCTTTGACAATTACTTTTCTAGCACAAATATTTCTAGCTGATGTAAATAACTTTGAATGGCTCACCCTTTTAGCTGGGTGAAATACACTTGTACTAAGATATCTTTTAGACACTTGGTTAAGTTTATACTCAGCTGTGAGAACCCACATATGGTCATCTCATTTCACTGGAAAAATCTTTTTTTCCTCTGCCTACATGCAAAACACGGTTCAGTGACTTGATAAGGCTCAGTTTCAGAGACCAAATCGCTACAGTAAGTGCTATGTATGTTATGCAGCGATACAAGCTGATAAGCAAGGAAAAGCTGCACAAATAGAGTACTCTTGAAAATGCCCTCTTGTGTGAATACCTCAATATTATAAATAGGAAAGGATGTGAACATATCACTTTACATAAATTCAGTATTCACAGTGCATTTTAATGACTGACATGACTATATTTTATGTATAATTATTTATGCATAGCTATAACTGCACTCTTAAAGCGTTCCAGTATAAGCCTTTCCAGGCTGAAGTATCAGAATGCATAAAAAGGCTTTTTTTTTTTTTTTTTACCTCTGACAATGGCACTGATGACATCTTTGCCTTATTTTAAATGCTGCTTATTTACCAGATACTCCTTATGGAGTCATATGAGACTCCATCCAAGTTTTATATAATAATAGTTTTACCCTTTATGTGTGCAGTCATGTCTATTCATAAAGAGTATTATAAAATAATTGGGTTCTATTGCATTATTTAGCTGTTTCTGATTGGACGGGAGACGTTCCATGAGTTGGATTATCCCAGAACAACCCAACTCGTTATTTTCACAGTTTATAATAAATCACTCCGCAATGAAACATTCTATAGTGCGTTGATGATAACTGTTTATTCAAAGTTCTTATAATTCCAGACGTTGACAATGGAACAATATTTTTGTTGCGGAGAAACAATGGCGAAATAAAACATTTTAAATCAGTAACTTCGTGTTGAAATGTTAATTGGTTGACTAAGAATTGTTTTATAAAAGCAACATAGTACTCGTGCGAGTGGGGTAGGCAAGGGAAATCCCCACGGGTGTTGTTGCCTACGCCACTTGGCCTCCGGCCTTGGTGGCTACGGCCGAACACCACCCTTACTATCCCTTACCTACCCCACTCGCACTCGTGCTATATTGCTTAAATATAGACTTATGTCAGTATTATAATGCATTATGAGCACTTTATAAATATTTATAATGCTTTATGGATGCTGAGTTTAAGTGAAATGTTACCAAATCTTCAGTTGCATCTAGTACTGTTCTGGCTGAATGCAGTAGCCTACGGTTTGAGGCAACAGGTCTCCTGCCTCTTTGTCATCAAACTGTTCAAATTCCTGCACCATCAAAATCTCCACCTTTTAATTTCAGTTGTACATTCCTAGTGTGCTTTGGTATTTTGGTGAATACAATGTATATTATAAAGAGATCTCTCACATTTTAATTGTGGAAAGATTTCCAGTGTGACCCAATTACTTTCAGTATTTCAGTAAGCTAATTCATACATAGTATCCATCATAACACAAGATGATGTCTTTGTGTGGAATTTTACCATGGCTTTTTCTGTCTTTACATAGGCCATTTAAATCTGCTGCATTTACAATTGCCTTTCTTTTGTAAAGGTCACAACTAAAGACCAGAGATTCTAAAGGCCAGAAATGTTTGTTTTTCTTTGAACTGTCAGTCATTATGTTTGACTGAGGCTTAAAGACTGCAGAACAGTCAAAATGGTGCCTTGTTGTGCTATGAGCCCAATTATGCTGCCAAACATGGGGATTAATGGGTACATTTAACTCAGAGATCTGAGGACACTAAGGAAATACAGAAGGAGGAAATGGCTGATATAAGAATCAGAGCACACACAAATAAATAAATAAAGTGAAATAAAATGAAAACAGAAAAAACAGATCTGTTGTGGCTAAGCGTTATATTAGCATCTTGACACATGGGCAGTTAAAACAGAGATACTAAAAGTGGTGGTAAAGTAACTGTGAAAAATGATTACAAGAACAGAAGCCAAAGCTTTAACGGTGAATTATTACCCACTGAGTTTAAAAAGGCATTCTGGAGGCCATGAAACTGTCTTCTAACTGTTTGCATCGCTTTAACCATTATATAATAGTTCCACCTCTAACACTATAGATTTTATAGTGCTTTCTGTGCCAAGAGAGTGCCTTCCTTTCAGCCCTTTTCCTGTTAACTCAATGAGGATCAGTTTGGTGTCTGGGTAGGTATTGTAGTCTTACAGTTGAAAAAAATATTCTTTAGTTGATAAGATGCATTTCACACTGTCCAATAGATCATTAACTTATGTTGTCTTTTGAGTACATACTCAATATGAACAAAGGGGTTGAGCTGTACAAGAGGCTTCCCCATAGGTAAACCAAAGGTGGTGTTGATATTACATTGCTATGTACATTGTATTATTATTATTATTATTATTATTATTATTAATATTATAACATTGTAATATCGCTGTTCTTTGCCCATTTGGTATTTGAAGGCTCACCCCCAACCCTACCTCAATTTCCCTTAAGTTGTGACATTAATGCATGGAATGTGCAATATGCCTGATAGGACACAATTTCCACATGTCATTATTTGAAACACCCAATATATGTACATATGTTGGCAATACATACGCCAATATATATGCTAAGCAATACTGTTGATCCACTGATCTAACTTGTTCTTATACTCCCAAACAAATTCTTGGCATAATGAGTATGTTGTAACATCCATCTTTGAGAATCGGTCACACAAAAAACACTGTTGACATTTATCTCAGACACAGTCTGTGCTTCTTGTTTCCCTTTCTCTGGTAGTTTATTTCCCCACTTATGAGAAAAGAGCTGAGCGGAGTTTCAGGTCCTTCTTCATCTGTCGGTGCTTCCTCGTGTGTTTGACAGAGTTACTCTTCTCTCCAATATTGTTTGGTATATATGACGTGCCTTTTTTCAGGAACAAAAAACATTTTTGAGAAATGTTTTATATCTTTATATCTTTAAATACATATTCAGAATGAGGCTGTTTTGCATGAAAGTGAGAAAACTGCAATACGGAGGTCTCTTAAGACCAAACTGACAAGGAAGACATTTGGTCAGATTCAGCACTGATGCACAGTGAAGAAAGAACAGTGAAGAAAGAATAGTAAATGTCTGTTTTGTGTTTGTTTGTTTGTTTTATTACTATTTTGTATTCAGTATATTGTAGCTTATTCCTGTACCTCAGAGAGAGGCCTCTTCTTTCCTCTTGTTTTTTTTTTTTAAATTATTTAAACATTTTGTCCCACCTGGTACCTGGTAAATACAAGTTGCTCATGGCTACCAACTTCCTTGTAAGCTTTTAAAAGTATTGGGCCACTCCTCTGTTGCAGTAGGCAAGTTTTGTTTTCTTAATTCTCCTGCTGTAGTTCAAACTTTCTCTCAAAGCGCTGCTTTACAGTGGCCTTGGGGCTTGTGAACATACGCACACTTCCTCTTAATCCTCCTGTTCCCTGTTTTCTCACAGTGGAGGCTGTGCAATGTCACGCAGGAGGAGAGAACTGTTACATAAAGCTCAAGGTGCCTTGCCATAGATCTAGGCCAAATTAGAATTAGTATGCAAAAGTTTTGGCGGAATAAGGCCTTTCATACTAAATACTTTGCTTGGACTATGCTGATCAAAGGCTTATTTTTTTCCATAGTATCATACCTAAGGTCATGTGCATGTGGCTTCACGCTGTAACACAGCTATGTAATGGTAATATAGGCAACATATTCAGAATTGCACTATGTCTATGCACCCAATGTCATGGCTTTAGAAACAACCAAGGTGAAATGGGGGGGGGGGGGACAATCTTAGCAGAGAAGCATCACCAAGTAGTTCATCTGACTTCCAGTGCCTGTGCAATTATCTGTACAAGTTCATAGATGTTCAGTAGAAAATATGTGAAACTTCAGAGGAGAAGGAAGATTTATCACAGTAAATATCTAAATTTAAGCTATATAGTTCCCACGCCAATTTCATCAAACAGACATACAGTACAGTGCACCAGGTTTATAGTCAGACGACTCTTAGAGAAATTGCAAACAATAAATTGAATTTATGATTTCCAAACACTGTGATGAAGGGTGTTCTGTGCCTGTGGCCATTTTAATGTACCAGGCAGAACTGGGTCCATTGCCTTGTTCTATATATGAAACAAGTGCAAAGGAAAGCAAGGAAGAGACACAAACAAAATGTATCCTCACCTGAGGGAAATAAGTTTAAGAAACTTGGCGACATAAGGTCTTTCTCCAAACCCTGTTAGATTTGTGCACATGAATTAGGAAGACAGGCTAACAAGAGACGCTTAAGGTTCATAAAGATGTGCATTGTAAATATACATGTACTATAGACCAGCCATATGTAGATGTGCTGTACAGAACATTTCTTGGAAGGCTAAGGTTGTTGAGGCAAAGGCAGTTGTGTACATTCCATGAACATCATTTAAAAAACAATGATTTTCATAGTCTAAGATTTGTTCTTGAATTTGACAAGACAACAGCATCTGGCTCCTTATAAGTAAGGCATGGAAATATTTCACGTGCACAATGAAACAGAAGGTCAGAGTTTTGACAGGAAGAAGTGTTATTTGAGTTTTAAAAGTATGTGCATGTCGATACCAATAGGGATTTGATGGGTCGATTAAAGTTAAAACAATGTGGAAATCTCTTTCAATGCATATGTGCATTTGAAAGAACAGAACTGAAAAAATCAGACGGATCACATATGATAGAAGTTCTTTGATATACTCAGTGAGGCATTGTCACATCAAAATTGTGTCTTGCTAAAAGACAGCTGAATGCAAGACGTTTCTGGAAGATCAGTCGAGCTCAAAAACCACTGATATGATGGAATGTGTCATGGGCAGATAGCCTTGAGGATTCAGGACCTCATTAAATCTTCATCTTGTGACCTTGACAGATGAGACAGTAACGACAGCATGTGTATCGTGTAGTTCAAGTGAATGCCCTGAGCTATTTTGACAGGCATCGCAATTTGGGTGCACTGGAAACACAAACAATCTAAATCCCACTTTATACCTCACGGTCACTCAATCAGAATAAAATAAAAAAAGATCAGACATAAAAAATACATAGGGCAACTCAATCACTGGGCTATTTATTTTCACTGGAGTCTTTATCGTAAGGAGATCTTTCTCACTGATTGACTCCGCCTCATGCACATTTACATTTGAATGTACTTGTTTCACAGACACTTAAATAACATGTGACTCTGGCGTGAGGGAGAGCAAAACACATGCCAGTTGTAAGTGATGCATGATCTAGTTTTAAAATTGGTCAGGCAGAAACGCAAGAAACCTACAGGAAGTTGAAAGAATAACTATTGTATTTGGTGGCTTCAGCAGTTGTGCATTCCTAGCATTTCTTCTGACAGTAAGGGAAATCAATAGCAATAAAAAAAAACATGCGCCTCACATACTGATGAACAATTTGTGTATCTCTGTGCCCAGATCACCTTACAAAGTTTTGATCTGCACAAAGCTGAGTCAGCTAAGCGGTAGTTGCATGCAAACTTCAAGACCCTTTGTATTTCAAACCATTAAAAGGATTAATTCCAAATTATGAAATGAACTTTGCCTTTAATCTCCCAGACAAGAGGGATAATTAAAACATTTTATTTGGAATTCATTGTTATTGTGCCAGAGGTAAGCAGAGCGGTTATGAGTTCCAGAAATTAATTTGGTTTTAAATGAGCCAGTGTTTCTGCTGTAGGGGAGAGGATGCAAATTCATTCTCTCTCTCTCTCACTCTCATTCTCATTCTCTCTCTCTCTCTCTCTCTCACTTTCTCACTGTACTCTTCTGACCACATCAAAATAGAATTGTCAGCAATGCCACTAATCTCCACATCTCGCTTTTGTATATTCCATGTCTTGTCTGTCTGTATAGGGCTCTGATTGCAGTAACTCAAACAACCTTACAGTAATGGCTTGTTAACGATAAGTAAACAAAAACAAACAAACCCTTTGTGTACCTCCAAGCTACTCAAGTATTTCAAAGCTTATACAAACCATCAGTACACTTGTCAACCAAAGCAAACCCGCAACTACCTGTCAACTGACAGTCAGCTACCCATTACCTGACGCTTTCATCAAACCCAGAACCAACTCTTATTTGTGTTCCTCATTGTCAATAGAGCATCTACAGATTGTGTGTTGATTTGATGGTTGAACAGATGGTTTGTTTAGCGTGAGCCATTCCAAAATAATGGGACCGAAAATAAGCATTTCAACATGACTGACACGCTCAGACAGGAGACCATTTTCCCCCATTGCCAGAGAAGGGAGGCAGAGCTCCGTGCTCCGTCTCGCTAGCCACACATAGCAAGATTTAGCGCCTCAGCAGATTAAGGCGCATCAGCACTTTACAGGTGAACATCAATCAACATCAAGGGCTGGAGAGGAGGAGTGGATTGGGAGTGGCAGGCATCTAGCTCGTGATAACTGCAAGAGACGAGTTTCTGTGGACAGGTGTCCTTACATTTCCTCATAACTTATGCACTTACAGAGTGAGATACTTTTCAGAGGCTAGAAACTAGCAAGCTAGAATGTTACAAAAAACTGCCATTTAGTTTGTCCTGTCTCTATAAAGGCTTTAGCATAATCACCTCTGCACTGCAACTGGAAAGAAGGGTGAAGAAGCATTATGAATGATTATCTGTATTTCCATTTAAACACAGACATAGAGCACAGATCATTACAAAAAACACAGTGTTTTTATTAAATGCTATTCAGTGCCTACAGATCTGCCCTGATCTTTGCACATAAAATCTGTGTTCCTTGACTAGTCCTCTAGATACCCCTGCAGTGTGATGGAGTTAAGTTAGGTTGCTTGTTAAAGCACATAATTATCCACAAATAAACAGTGTTTGAATGCTTTTTTTTAAGAAATGAAAACCCCTTTGCAAATGCCTTGAGCATGCTCTTTATCCAGACGTATGTCCGTAGGGCAGATAACACTTGTGAACTCTATCTCTTGTTCCTGAACAGCAATTATTTTTGTATTGTTTGTTTTTTTGGCTGCAGGAAAACAGAAAAGCAACACACACACTTGGAGTTTGCAGGCAAGACAGATTTACCAGTTCAAATACTGAACATCAGCCAAAATCCCCATTCAGACCTTTCTAATATATAACCATACTACTGTGTGTGTATATATATATATATATTTCTCCTGCTGAGAAAGTGGGTGTGCCGGCACAGTGTTTATATCAGCGGGGGCCTGTGTGGAGGGGCAGCCCCTGAGGAAGAGGTGATAGCCAGGGTGTGTGTGTGTGCGTGTGCGTGTGCGTGTGCGTGTGTGTGCGTGTGTGTGTGTGTTTGTGGAAGTTAGGGGCACAGTGCAGTGTGCGACTCAATTCCAGCTACTTGAAATGAGCTGAGAGTATGCCGTAGTGGCCTGGGGGGAGGAGGAGAAAGGGTATGGCAGGGGATCGGAATTTAATGGGAGCAATTTATGACAGGGGAGCCCAAACAGACAGAGTGGGGGACGCACGGCTGAGCCTGTGACCCCCAGAGTCTATGCATCCCGCAAAGCCCATTATAAGGCCTATAAATTACGGAGCCGCAGTGGTAGGGCGCGCAAAGTGCTCTGCTCCATCTTAGTTAAGGAGTCTGTCCTCCTCCGAACACACATAGTGTCCTCTTCCCGAGTGCCTTATCACCTCTCTCTCTCTCTCTCTCTCTCTCTTTCTTTTTCTCTTCCTCTAGGGAAGCTCCTAAACAGGTAGGTGGACTCTGCTGTAGCCCTGTGGGGTGGGAGGGGGGAGTACTGAAGTGTTTGGTTTCCTCGCTGACACAGGGCGCTCTGTCCGTGTTACGACCCGTTAGCGCCCAGTGTCAACACCTACGCCCTGACTGTCCCAAGCCACTGGGCCTAAAAATAGCTAATAATGCAATCAGACACACACACACACACACACACACACACACACACACACACACACACACACACACATACAAATACAAACAGATGCACTGAAGGCATGACAGCTAACCTCACCAATAGTGTGAAGCCATTAGAACCACACAATCAGAGGAACATCCCATGGCAAGCCCAGCTGCAGCTAGCCCAACCATGACCAATCAGCACCAACATCAGCAGGTAGGGTGCAGTATAATTGGTCCTCCCTGTACAGTATTCAAGAAAAATGAAAAAATACAGATACAGTTGGACAGGTAAGAAGAGCTGATTGCCACTCACATACCCGCCTGCATATTCTTAGACTCCCACTAGAGCAGCGCTTCAAATTTTACCATCGGGAAGAACTAAATGGAACACTTCCTGGCTTTATTTTGTGAGCTTTGCTCATTTGTCGAGCATCACACCTGCTGTGCATGAACAAGAGGTTTGGCTAATGGTATTATTACACCGGGTAATGTCATTATTGACCTAGCATAACAGCTTCTACCTTACAAACCTCAAACTGTCTGCTGTTGCTGAGAGAAGTCAGCTGCTTCTCGCCTTTCCTCGGCTGTGTTGCTGTCAGTCACGTGATCACTTTGACAACCCATTCTCCTCCGGCAACATCTGGGGAAATTTCACACAATGAAACACTGGTTTCATGCAAAACAGCTGGCGGAGAGGAGGTGGTGTTTGTCACAGGGAGCTATTTTTTTAAGCGGCAGTAGCGAATGCACACCTCCACCATATGGAGCACAATCTCTGAAGCACGGGCACCTTGCACGCACATAAGGCCGGGTGTGGTTGCCTTCACTCAGCCAGGGTAGAGACTCTGACTTTAATCAGGGATGAAAGTCGATGGTTAGCAGCTCAAACAGCAGGTTTAGCTATTCCCCAACCCTGTTATACTTAACTCAGTGTTTAGCAACTCAAACAGCAGGTTTAGCTATTCCCCAACCCTATTATACTTAATGCAGTGTTTAGCAACTCAAACAGCCTGTTCAGCCCATTCCTCAGTCTGAGGTTAGCTACTTCGAAATGCTTTTATCCTTCACCTTATACCTCTGGAGTTTGTATGTGTGTGTGCGTGCGTGCTCACGTATATGTTTGTCCATATTTGTGTGTGCATTCTTGTAAAGACTGTTAAGGGAGCTCCAACCTTTCAGTTGTGTGTTTGTTTACATATTTGTACAGTAGAGATGCTACGGACTACTCAGTGCTTATGTAAACAGAATACCACTATCTCATTCTCTTTCTCCCGGGGCAAGACTTGAGAATAAATCTTACAATAATGTGCACAAAGGCCATGTTAAAGGACATCTATTCCTACCATTCCCATCTGGTGGTCAGTGGTTTTATGAGGGAAAAGGTTCCCTGCCGCTAGGATGAGAGAATATGCTAGTTCTTCCTACAACACAGTATTTATCCACATCATGAGTTACATCACAGCTGTTCCGTGCCTGTGTAGCTGACAGCCACTCCTGTGAGGATTCCCCTAAGCACATGAGCCTTTCCCTATCTGCTGTTCATGTTAAATAATAAAGTAGATCAGAAAATCGTCAACTGGAAAATAACACGGTCCGAGTGCACCTTAGAGAAAAACACAATAGAAAATCTAGAATCAAATAACCAACATTTTATTACCTTTATTTTTATAATTTGATTTAAATTTTTTGCACCAAGTAATCTTGGTGAAAAAAAATTAATACATTTCTAGACATGTCAGAGAGACCTTATTAATTCTCGGTTGATGAAAAGTCAGTTAGATTACAGGTCTTCAGAAATCCATTGGAACAACTGTAAAACCCTTCAAGATTATTCCTAAACACATACAAATAACTGTGCAAGACCTAACACTATTGGTATATTCTGGGCAGTTCTTCCAAACTGACAGCTTCGCGCGCATCAGATTGCATGCAAGCATTATGTTGTCGCATGTAAACAAGTTCATCTACAAGGCAGATATTATAAAGTACTCAGAATCTCATCTAATCTCATCTAGGCCTTGCCGTTTCCTGGATGAACATACAAATTGTTTAATATATCTAACAAGAAGGGTAGCACGATCCGTGCTTGTTCAGGGAAAAGGCCATCAATAACAGGATGGGGATTAAAATAGCCCTGACTCTGATATTGTGTCATTCCGCTAGCAGCTTGAGCTCAGGCAGTCTAAATGAACGCACTTATCATTGAATTATTGATGACTTTGCAACTGTCGTTTGCACAGTGAGGGAGCCTCTTGAGTCCTCTTTTTTGGGTTTGTGTTTTGTCTCTGGCAGTCAGTAGCTGAATGATCTGGGGAAAGAAATATATATGTGTTCAACCTGAGGTAATTGGGAGTGAGACAGAGATGATGGGATGGCAGGCCAAAGGCAGGTGGAAGCCAGAGGGAAAAGAGAGGGGAAAGAGAGAGAAGTGCTGCAGAGGAAGAGAGGAAGAAATCTGAGCGAGACTGTACAGGGAAATGGAGAGTAAGAGAGGAGGTGAGAGAGCCACTGTAGGTGAAAGTGCAGAGAGAAAGGGAGAGAGAAAGAAAATTCTAAGTGACTATATATAGAAGAAAATTGTGATGATTATGAAGACAAAGAAAGGGAGAAAGAGAGGGAGACAGAGAGAGAGGAGAAGATGAAGGCAAAGAGAAAGACAGGCATTACAGAAAAAGAGATTAAGAGAAAAGACAATAGAACAAGATTATTACTTGTATTATTATTTTAATTTCAAAAGCTTTATAATTATCATTAAAACCAACAAACATACAAATGCATCAGTAAGTCATTTCACCACAAAACAATGTATTAAAAAAAAAAAAAAAAAAGGATAAAAAAGACCAAAAATCAGAAAGACATGAACGGTGTCTGAAAAAGCACAAACAGTGAAATTTTTACAAACATTTAGTCGGTAGGTACAGAAATAAATAATTAATTTGCACCTTGTCTTCTACGACCATACACAAAGCACCTTTCTGAGACCATATTTTCTCAAAAGTTACAAAATTATTTATAAACACATCAATCACTCTAAGTCCATCAATATCCTTGAGAAAACCATTAAAATGTTCTACCCTGAACTCAACTGCACTTTGTTCCTTCTTCTATGAAGTATAGCCATCTTAGCCTGTTCAAGGATGAAATTCATCAGCTGACACTTTAACCCGTGCTTCTATTGAGAATATTCGAAACCTAAAGTAAAAGTTTACATTGAAACAAAAATCATTAAAAAAGCATGCCCCTCCAAAACGGAAAATAAAGACTTCAGTCTCACACACTGCATCGATGCATGGAATACAGTTTCCCTCTGCACTGAAAGGGCAGTCATGACTCACATTAGGATTTGAAACACAAATAAAGAATAAACAGCCACTGTACCATGCCAAATCCTCCACTGTAAATCCCCACACTTTTTCGATATTATTGACTTGTAAAAAGCTGTCCATTGCAGTTTGATTAATTCTCTATCTGTAAAAAAAAAAAAGAAAAAAAAAGCACGCCAAGGTGTGTCAACGCTTTTCAAGAAAAGTCTTATTCAAAGATATCCCCCAAAGTTTATATAGAGCCTTTCGAGAGGCAAAATTGAGACCCAATAAAATGTATCTTTCAGTCACCTGAACATTCATGCACGTTAGATGACACTAATAGACGCTAATACTCTGAAGTGGATCATAGTCATTTGGACTAATTACACCCCTGGGGTTATCATCCAACATTATTAAACTCCTATCTGTAAAACAGAGATGCTATTTCAGAAGGAACTTTGCCACTATATGGATAGACCTCACCCTTAAGTGTTCAGCTACTAATTCAGCACTCCCAACTCTGGTCTTGCTAACTTCAGGAGGTCTCCCTAGTGACGACTCCAGCCCTGCGAAACACCACTTTAAGCGCAGATAAAAGCTTCATTTGTGTCAGATCCAAAACCAAACCATAGATTAGAGGCCCCTGAAGTAACCAATAAAGAGAACTTGTGTTCTAAGCTCTCCGGAACTGTTAAAAGAGCCGGAAAGATCTTTAAAAGTCGGTAAAATGCTAGAGTCCACAGGTCCATTGAGATATGTTTGTATAAACAGTATAAAAAAATCTGCTTTCCTGCTCTGCAACTGGACCAGCCCATATCCACCTTATTTAGGTAGAAATAAAACACTCTCGGGAACGGAGTGCAGACTGTCCCAAAAGAAATTAACAAATATTGACAAACCAAACAAAGTAATTAAACATCCAGAACAACTAACTGCATGTACATAATAATCAGCATAAGTAACAGGGGTTTAAGCTTGACTTAAACTTATAACCCCTAAAAAAAGGAAAGAAAAAGATCAAATGATTTTGGCACAGTGGCCACACTCGCACACAACACTCTGGCTCCACCCACTCACTCAGTATACGTATGTGCAGAGATAGAGAGAGATGGAGAGAGAGAAGGAACGAGAGAGAGAGAGCCAGAGAGAGAGGGACGGGGGGTGGTGGTGGGGGGTGATCACAGCGGGTGACTCTGAGGAGAGGCACTATGGATGAGTAAGCAGCGCCAGGGGAGCCAACCAGGGCTGAGCACCGCCACACTGGACAGATGCAGGGGCTCCACAGCGGTCGGCGGCCAGCACCACGGGAGGGCCCAGAGATCACACATCACATCAGGCTCAAACCCAGACGCTTTCTCTATCATCTCTCTCTTCGCCAGTCTCACTCTCCATCCACCCCTTTATGTGTCGGCCTTTTCCCTCTCTCTTCCTGCCCCCCCTCTTTCTTACCCTCTTGTGAAGTTGGTATGCTGCTTTCCTGGGTGTGGGGGCAGATGGATGGTGAGGGTAGTGTGGGTGGGCTCCTGTGGTGTGTTATGGCTCCAGGTTATTGAGCAGTAGGGGAGCGGTGGTGGTGGGACTGCTACACTAGTGGGTCTGCTGTGGTGTGAGGGCTGATGGGGGTTATGATGCTGGAGTTGGGTGTAGTGTGGGTGGGCTCCTGTGGTCTTTTGGTTCCTGGTCATAGAGCAGAAGGGGAATGATGGTCTTGCTGGTGATGGTGATGGTACTGGGGTCGTGAGTCCGCTGTGACTGTAATTGGTATTGAGCTTGGTGGGCGGTAGGGGAGTTGGTGTGGAAGCAGGTATGGGGGAGCATTGGGGGTGTTGCGGGGAAGGGGGGGGGGAGTATGGTCAGTGTGGAGTGTGTGTGAGCTCCTGTGGTGTGTTTTGGCTCCTGGTCATGGAGCAGTAGGAGTGTGTGGCATGGGAGAGAGAAGGAGAGAGAGAGAGAAAGGGGGAGAGAGAGAGAGAGAGAGAGAGAGAGAGAGAGAGAGAGAGAGAGCAATGGGCTGGAAAGAGGGCCCAAAACAAACACGACCCACCAAGGCCCTCGGGGGCCCCACGGCTTCCCAGATGAGCTGATTAGTCTGGCCAAGTCGTCTCCACCCCTCTTCTCCTCTCTCCTCTCTCCATACCGCTTTCTTTCTTGCTCTGGTACAACTGAGTGGGAGAAAAAAAGACACTGTGATTAAAAAGAAACACTACCACTTCACCAAAAAAAGTGAAGCTGGGGGGGAAAAAAGAAAAAAACAGGGGAGTCTTTGATCTCCTGAGTCAGCTAAATTGCAATTCTTATTTTTTCTCTTTTTTCTCCCTCCATACCTCTCTCTGCTTGGCTCTTTTTCCTTATTCTTGAAGGGATAACAAGCTCACATCTCCCGAAATAACACGGCTCTCAGTCAGGGCCACCACTGGTGTGTGCCACAGAGAAGAGAGACCAAGAGAGAGAGGGAAAGAGAGAGATGCGGGTGACTAAAAGTGGAAAAAAGAGCACTCTTTCGCTCTCTCCCAGGAGGGGCACCAGGGGAAAGGAAATAAGCACACTGTTGACACTGTCTCAGGCACACAGAGGGTTGCTTTTCTTCAGCTCTTTACGGGCTCAAATGGTCCCTCCTGTTTGTTTGGGGGACTCAGGTGAGCAGTGTGTGTGTGCGCTAAGTGGGTCTGCAGTGTGTCTGAGGGTGTGTGTGTGTGTGTGTGTGTTGTGTGTGTGTGTGTGTGTATGTGTGTGTGTGTGTGTGTGTGTGTGTGTTACCTAGGTGCATGGTGGCTTGTGTGTGTATGTGTATGTGTGTGTGTGTGTGTGTGTGTGTGTGTGTGTGTGTGTGTGTGTGTGTGTGTGTGTGTGTGTGTGTGTGTTGTGTTTGTACTGTGACGTAATATCTGTCCAGACACTGTCCAGTCAGAGGCATTTGATATGGCACAGAACTGTTCTGCGATATCTGTAACATTTTCCACATCTTTTAGAGTTTCCCATTCAGCCATCTTCTACTGAAGAATCTCCCTGTGATCCTCCTCTTTAAGTCCTGTTTAATATGTTTGATTTCCAGTCTCTCATCCCCTCCTCCTTCTGCTAAACCCAGCCCTCCCTCCCCAAACTTTCCTCCCCTCTTCTTATCCCTTGTCTATCATCGTTTCAACCAAATCCCTTCCTTTCTTGCCCTCTCTCTCGCTCTCTCTCTTTCTCCCTTCCTATCCCTCTCTCTCTCTCTCTCTCTCTCTCTCTCCCTCTCTGTCTCTTATTTTCTCTTTGTGTCTTTCCTCCTCTCTCTCTCTCTCTCTCTCTCACACTCTGTCCCTCTCTCTTTCGCTCTCTTCCACCCACCTCTGCATCTTCCTCCTAGAGACTGTGGTAGGCAGACTGGTGTCAGGCTGCTGCTGTAGACAGTGCGTCTCTAATCAGACTGCTGTCAGCACCAGCAGGGGGACCACCCAGGCCCCGCACGTCACTCTAAAGAGAACGCCTACAAACCCGCATACACACTGACACCCAGAGGTACACACAGGCACACTCTCTCACACACTTCAACAGATGCCACAGAGTTGGTCGAAGTTAGAATGGAACACCCCCCCCCCCACAAACACACACACACACACACACACACACACACACACACGCACACACACTCAAAAATGCATACACACACACACACACAAACATGAGGAAGCACAGATGTACAAATATTGTTCCGAAATTCTTCTCACTACATGACTTACCATCCCACCTTATGTACACAACACCAGTACCGATAGAACTTCCCTTTATCGTCCCCATCTTGTGTCTTATTCCATATGGAGCCAAACTGCTCTAGCATTCCTCAGGCGCTTAGACTTGACCAGTGATTTGTGATGTGTTCAATGGCTTTTTAAGCGTAGTGAATGACGACATTACCCTCAGAGCAGAAAAATAATGTTGTGGCAATATCAAAGCCATGTGTTATTAAAACAACAATGGAACGAGGAAAAATGAAGGAGAGAAATAATGGAAGGGCTATGGGAAGACAGCAGGCAGGGAGGGAAGAGAGGGGAGTGGGGATGTTGGGGTGTGCAGAGAAGGAGAGCGAGTGAGAAAGAACGGCAGCTGCTAGCTCATGAAAAATGGAGTAGGGAACAGATGGTTGATAATTGCTGCATTAAAAAGTACTGTAAAGAATTGATGTTAATTATTTTACACTGGGCACATGCAAAATATGCATTCGGGGCATTCTGAATGCCTGAGTAAGAGGCTTGCAGTAAATGGTGTTAAATCCTGTCACCGAAAGCTTAAATCACATTTAGAAAAGGCTGTTGCTTATTTACCAGGAAGGATTGCCCTTTTTTGACGAGAGGATTTAGTTGTAGTAACCTGAAAGATCCCACATTAAATTCAGCTCTTCAGGCTAATAGGCAAAGAATGTTTACATGTAGCAGTACATAAACTGGCAGTGTCATGCTAAAGGCAGCTTGTGTCAAAAGAGCACTACAGAGAATCTAGAGTATGCCATATGTACAATTACAGTACCTATGGTATACAGAATTCTTCCACACTTGTGCTGTATTCAGGTATTCAATTGGAAAGGATGGAGATTGGTGCCTGAAATGTCAACATTGTCACTCCTATCAACTCTATCTCTATCAATGTTTAAGTCTTAATATAGATTATTAAAAATGATTATATAAATAGAGTTTATGAGCTGTTCAGACAAGTCCATGTAAATATGTCAACATCAGCCCATAGACTCACAGGGAATATACCAAACTTAGTAGATTTCTTGGAAAGAAAAAGAAACAACCCACAGCATAGCTTAGTCTGGTGTGGGCCTGAAGTGCTTCCCCAAAGGGGGGTGGGTTTTACTACCTTTTTGACGGGGCAGGCAAAGTTACCTCACACACACTGCAGTCATATTGTTCACTGGATGCAGTCTCATGCACACTGATGCATTTTATGAGGTAGTAGTTTCTCTAAATAAATAAATAAATATGAAATGGCTGACTTGCATATGCAGCTTTTTCTTATTAAATATGAAACATCACACATCAGCAGGAATCTCTTAGGCAGGCAGGGTCGCTCAGGCCTACAGCTTTAGCGAAACAAGACGTAACCTCAGGTTTCTCTCCATGCTGTAAGGAAACACCCCAGGTGAAAACATTACCATACAGTGCTTTAGCTAGTGCACAATTAAGTACAGTGTGACATACTTCTTATCAGCATATTGATGCTGTGCACTTACATGTAACTAACCTTACCTTTACCTTAATCTCTAATTTTTATATGTTAAAAGGATAGAGCATTGACATGCTGAATTGTTCGATTACAGCATTTGTAATAAGGTATAGTTACAGGGTAATAAGGGCACTATATTCTTAAGTGTAAATCTGCCCTATCTTGTGAAACCCCAGAAATAGTCATTTAAAGTGCCTCAATTAGAGGTTTTTAAGGTTTACTGCATGGACTGTACAGATATCTGTTAATGTAGATTGAATGTAACTTATGTAAGGTTTTTCTTTCTCTCTCTCTTTGTGTGTATTTTGCTATAACTTTACCTTCTCACTGTACTGCAATTAATGTTAACAACAATAAGCCATTTGACTGTATATGTTGC
>NC_137911.1:10878189-10881102 GCF_963457725.1 Sprattus sprattus
AGGAGTCACAACACACACAGATATATATGTTCTCACTCTTGCTCACTCGTACTTTCAAACACACACACACACGTGCGATGATGATCGCAGACATTCAAATCATACAACGTCTTAGGAATTTGCATAACCTTACAGCACACACAGACAACCACACATTCTAAACAACACTTAACATTTTTAATTCATCTCTCAACTGCATTCAAAATCACCTTGAAATAACATTCTGAAGGCCAAAAACATGTACTAAAACACTGTCTTTGTAACCATATGGATAGCTCAGTCATCAGCATCAGGAGCCATGGGCATGAGTCTAATCCCCTGTGTCAACGGCTGTCTCTCCAGCTTTGGCCCACCCTGACCCTCAGCTCCACTCTTGTCTCTGGGGAGATCACACCTCTACTTCCCCCTGTCTGAGGATTAGCACGGGCAGGGAGGAAGGTCAGGGAGGAGAGGAAGGGTTAAGCGATCCCTTGGAGTTACACACACATGCACACAGAGACACACACACACGGCCACATGCAGACATACACACACGCACAGACACATGCAGGTATACACACAGACACACACACACACACTTACAAGTGCACACATGCACAGCTGGAACATCTGGTGGCCAGCCAAGCAGGTAATGACTGTGGCCGAGGCTCCTTCTCTGTCAGCACGGCTGTTGACTAGTCCTGGCCTTTGCTGACGAAAAATTACTCATGCTGAACTGAGTTGAGGATAAACCAATGGCTTATCATGTCTCTTTCTCTCTTTCTCTCTCTCTCTGTCTCTCTCTTTTCTCTCTCTCTCTCTCTATCCATCTCTCTCGCTATATATACGTATATCCATCTCTCTTTTTCTGTGTCTCTCTCCCGCTCTCTCTCTCTCTCTGTCTGTGTCTTTTAGTCTCCTGAAGGTGTCTTGACTTGGGATGACATGGGATTAAGCAGCACACACCACATGTCTGTATGACATAGAGACATGCCTTCCCTTCCTTTGGGGTTGAAGGGCCAATAACCGTGATGAATGAGTGATCTGTGGTGTGAGTCTATGAACATAAACTGTTCGGCTGATTGATGTGTATGCATGTATATGAATATTTGTATGTATGTATATGTATATGTACTGTATATGTGTATGTGTATGTGTGTGTGTGTGTGTGTGTGTGTGTGTGTGTGTGTGTGTGTGTGTGTGTATGTCTATAGTGTGTGCGTGTGTGTGTGTCTGTAGTGTGTGTGTGTTTTCTCTATATCTGGTATCAGCATCTTTGCATAATAGGTGCGTAGGGGGAGTTTTGCCGGAGGCATTCTTCCACATCCCATCGTTCCTGTTCACCAGTGCTTTTGACAGATCGTCCAGGGGAAGCAGGCGCACAGGCAAAGACTGAGTCAGTGAGTAATGTTAGCACGGCATGGGGTAAAAAAACAAATACAAAGGCAGAATAGCCAATACACTTACAAGCATCATCTTGTAAACACACGCATACACACACATAACAGAAACAAAATCATTATAAAACTCTATCATGGTTAAGAAAAATATGGCCGCAGGCGGAAATATTATGTAATTGGTGCTGCCTTTTTCTCTCCGCTGTCGTGTTGTGAGTGGTTTGAAAAGATGCGGGTTGCAGAGTCATTTAGCCATTGTAACAGACTGACTCACTGAAAGTATGGGAGACCAATTTCACATTTATAGAATTCTTGGTGTTGTTCATATAGCAGCAGTAAAATTAGCATTTTAAAAAGCATTGCTCAAATGTCCTCAGTGAAAAATATGGCGTAACTTTGTTCATTAAACCATGTCTTCCCCAACTTGTCTAAGTGCTTATTGTAATTAAAACTCTACTCTCAAGTTTGTATCCAGCAAGAAGTATCTCGTCACAGAGGAAGAAACTGTAAACAGTAGCTGACAGATGAGACAGACCGAGAAGTGAAGTGAAGAAGGTGCCAATCTTATGGAGGCCCAGGGGAGGCGTGATCCCTGCACCACCCAGTGTGTGCCAGATGGCCAAAAGCGTTTAAACACCACAGTGAATGAGGTGATACTAACATAACAATGATAATGTCATGACGCTAAATGCCTCTCTTTTTTCCAGTGTCTGGTGCAGCACTTCAAAGGAGTCCAGCTTCTCCACTTCCAAAGACACAGAAGGAGAGAGAAGGAGCAAAAGAGAGAGACTTTTAGATATAATTGCATCTAAGATGTGGTTGTTTGAGTCATCAGAGGAATTTCGGAGTGGAACATTTCTGCATTAAGGAAGGCAGATTAAGAGAGCGTGGTGTATCTGCTTAGAGGCTTCAAATAGACTCAGGACCATCTTCTTTATGGCATCTTTTTTTTAAAACACACTTTGAGTCACAGTCTGCCATCCTGGTTCTGTATAATTCCCATTAACACGAGAAGAGAATGGGCAGGGTGCACTGTGGGGACGTAAAAAATAGGACAAATTAACAGCTATTCACTAACATCGCCCATCTAGCCCCTTAAGACAGCGACACATCTCTTTCATCACCATTATTTCGTCTCTAGATCCAATTACCGTATATAACCAAACGAGGCTGATTATTCACTTGTCCAACAGCTAATGCAGCCATTGCCTCCTCTTAGCCACTCATGTCTGTGTTTGCCAGGTATGCCATCCAACAACAGAAGCACCCAGACAGTGTGCCAAAAACATGGGACTGAGAGAGTGAGCCCAGGAGGATGAAAGCATCTCTCTCTTTCTCTCTCTCTCTCTCTCCCTCCCTCGTTCTCTCTCTCTATTTCCTATTGGTTTCTCAGCACTTGCCAGCGGTCTCACAAAATCCCTGAAATATCAAGTAATTAACTCACCTGAGTCATGCATTAGTGCACCTATCCGCAACCCTCTGAGGAGATGAGTATTTTACAGAGAGAGAGAGAGAGAGAGAGAGAGAGAGAGAGAGA
>NC_137911.1:10881302-10911302 GCF_963457725.1 Sprattus sprattus
CCGTTCTGCAGTCTGCTCGGGCGCCTGGGAGAGAGAGAGACCTGCCTGGCTTAGTTAGACCATATGCTGCGGCTGCCTTGCACACTCCCCAGCTGGCCTGGTGGGATGCAGGGAGGGAGGAGAGCTCCGACAGATTGACAAGCGCAGGATAATGGAGCCTTTTGGGCTGAGTCTTCTCACATCACTCCTCTCTCTCTCTATCTCTTCCCTCTGTTTTGCTTTCTCTCTCCCTCTGTTTTGCTCTCTCTATACATATTTCTCTCTCTGTTCTCTCTCTCTTTCCCTCTCTTCTCTCTCTCTCTCTCTTTCTCTCTCTGTTCTGCTCTCTCTCTCTCTCTTGCTCTCTCTCCTCTTTTTCTCTCTCTGCTATCTCTTGCCTGTCTTTCTCTCTGTGTTGTTTCTCTATGCCTTTCTGCCACTTTCCACCTGTACCATAGATGTGGTGCGGGATTGTGATCCTAGCAGTGTAATATGAACAGAGACACTCCTTAATTTTGTGATAGGGTCAGCCTACCGAGACGTTTACAGGCTCACACCCACCTGGGACAGAGCTGGGTTAATGACCACGCAACTTCCGCCGGGATAAAATAGTATGCAGTGTCACTAATTGTTTCACACGTTGCCGTCGCTGGCGGGAGTAGGAAGCTAGCTGCAGGAGTCTCATGTCGGAACTTCACGTTTGGCATTGATCGGTAAGCTGTTGCTTGCAACATTAGGCTTTCTATCGCTTGTTTGCTAGGCAGCCCGATCATCGGGATGCAATTACTGTGGTTAGCTACCGAGATTGACTCGCTGCCTCTGGCCTGTTGTTATTTGTATGCTATGCTATCTGTTGCTGTTAGCTTATTTATGCTGCCTTGTTTCCACTGCTCCTATAGTGACGCGGGTCTTCTCTCAATGCCCATTTCCTTCTGGGTTTACCGCGTTGTATTGCCGCCAAGGCCAAGGTAGGCAGAGCGCCACGGTCATGTTTCATATTGTATCTCATAGGTGGTTAACGGGCAACTTCCCTACTGAAAGGAATGTTTGTAAATTCTAAATGTCTATTTTTCTAATTACAGTAATGATCCATGTATTTATATTTGATCAGGGAAATGTGCAATATCTTTTCTAACTATTGACAGTGATGCATGTATTTATATCGTATCGGGAACAATGTGCAATATCTTAAATTATTGACGTAATGATTCATATATTTATTAGAGGGAATGTGCAATATCTTTTGGTAGATCACAGCAACAATGTTCTTAAACTTAATGTCTATTAAAGTAGTGATGAATGTATATTGTCTCAGGGAAATGTGCAATATCTGTTTTCTGATTTCGGATTTTTCTGTTTGTAGACCACAGCAGTACTCGCCCATGAGTCTGGCCACTGTTTTCCTTGGTTTATTTCTTTTATTGGTTTTGTGTATTGAGCTAGCTTGAGCCACGTGTCCCGTCTTTATTTCTTTTCTCCCTATCTGTTACCCATTCTCGTTGGCCCACGGGCCTAACCCAGATTAAGTATCATTGGGTGGACTCATGCTTCTGTCCTGCCCTTAAGTTGCTGTGTGGGCACCCCCCTAGTGGTTGAGTGTGTTGAGTGTGACATGACCTGTATAGGTTTGCTTTGAGTGTGATTTCTTAGCCTCACAACCTTGTGCACTTTGCAGTGGTATACCAGTGTGTATATGAGTGTATTTATAATCACGTATGGCTTGATATTAGTGAGAGATATTCAAACCGCGTCAGTGTAGCTACTCTGGGTTGGTCCTCTGGGCCTATGTTATGTGTTTCTTTTTATGTCTACATATTGTCATGTTACCCTGTATTACAGCCAAGCACAAACAGACCTGAATATTAAATAAAAGTATTCATTGATTATAACAGCCTCAGTTTGTATCCATTTAATTGGTTAACCTACTAAGAACTTGGTGGCTTGGGCACTAGCCCATGGTCACAATTTGACCACAAAAAAAAGACATTATAAGAGAGACAGGGGGGTGGAGAGAGAATCAGAGTAAAGTGATGTGTGACTCAGAGAAGAGACCATTTATGTTTAATTATCAACCCCCTTCACTCTCTCTGTCTCTCTCTCTCTCTCTCTCTAACTCACTCTCACTCTCTCTGCAGTTTCACTTTATTTTGCATGTCACCCTACCTGAGACTTCTGACAACAACCACAACTGATTATGTTTTACTGACAGCAGTAGTGGATTGTGGAGGATGGCTGAAATATAACACAACCAATCATCAATCATCTACCCCCACCCCCCCTCCCAAAATGTGGTTGTGTTGTAAGTGGTTGTGTTGTAGGGCATTAACAAACAAACAAACAAAAATACAAAGCACTTTTTACTGCAGTTGACGAAATGTTGAAATGCTAAACACTGGTCATAAAATAGAATAAGGGCCTCCTGCCAGTGGTGTATCACAAGACAACTACAACAGAGAAAGTCAAATACATTGCAGTGGACCAAATGCTGAACAAATAAAACTGGCCATTAGCAACTGTCGAAAAATGGCCTCCTGCCAGTAAGCTAACAAGAAATGCAAAGAAAATGGCACAAAACAAATGAAATGATTTGCAGTAGACCAATGTTGAAAACATCTCGGTTACGTATGTAACCTCGGTTCCCTGAGTAGGGACCAGATGTAACAACTGGGACATGACTCTATTATGGACCAATCGAAGCACTATATATTCACGCCGGAAGGCCCAATTGCGACGAATCACCGTCCTGAGCCCGCCCCTTCAGGTACCTTTAAATAGGAGGTAATGCCGTCGCTCTGTCTCTGAAGACTCTGAGCATGGAGCCTACCAGAAAACACACACACTGTACACGCAACGCTTGTTACATCTGGTCCCTACTCAGTGAACCGAGGTTACATACGTAACCGAGATGTTCCCTATCGTAGTAGACTGCGATGTAACAACTGGGACAGAGTCCATTCACACGTGCAACAGTGTTGGCGAATACACATACCCACACGCCAACCTAATTCGCCTTGCCCTCAGAGAGGTTCATGCGGCGGGCGGCAGTGTGCATCACATGGGGAATGATTTCAACTTAAGGTGAATAGGATCACTGATCCCTTGCTTATGAAACGTACCCACCAACTGCGCCATCCGCCATAAACACATTAAAGGGAGATGGACACATAATTAAAGTATAATCACAGGCCCCAGAGGATCACAGATCACTCGCCTGTAATACACTCTGCAGGAACCCAGGCTCCTCCACGTCCAACATGTAGTAATTAATGAAGGTGTGGCGAGAGCTCCAGACAATGGAGTTGTCACTACCTTAGGTGTATATGCTGCGTTAGGCCGCAACACCACCTTGTCACCGGCAATCGAGAACTGAATGCACGACGGGCTGACAGATAGCGCTTGCATGTCACCAACGCGCTTCGCTGACACCAGTGCCAGGAGCAGCGCGGTCTTTAAAGACACCAACTTCATGTCTACTGTTTCCAAGGGCTCGAACGGGGGTCCCGTGAGCGCCCGTAGCACAACTAGCAAATTCCAAGAGGGCAAAAGATGCCTGACAGGCACCCTAAGGCGCCTTACCCCAGCCATAAAGCGCGAAGCCAATGGATGGTTACCGGGAGATTTGCCATTGATGCCAGTATGGCAGGCGGAGATGGCTGCTAAGTATACTTTGATAGTAGAAGCCGCCTTGCCCTCATCAAATAATTGCTGTAAGAATTCTAGGATGACGCCCAGGGCGCAGTCAATGGGGTCGTGCTGACGCGGGACCCACCAGCGTTCGAACATGCGCCACTTGAGCATATACAGAGATCGGGTAGTCGTTGCCAGAGCGCTCTGTATTGTATTCACCACTGAATCCGACAGGCCTGAAGCTAAGAGCCTGTCCCTTTCAGGGACCAGGCTCTGAGCTGCCACAGCTCTGGCCTGGGATGCCAGACCATCCCGTGAGCTTGTGAGAGGAGATCTCTGCGTAGAAGCAGTTCCCATGGAGGCTGCACTGACATTCTGATTAGATCCGCTAACCATGGCTGATTGGGCCAATGGGGCATTACCAGTATCAGTTCTATGCCCTCCTCCTCCACTCTGCAGACTACTTGATGCAGAAGAGGGATTGGAGGAAACACCAAGGGCTTTTTTTGACTCTGTTGGGTAGTTTGCCATGCCTGATATTTTTGTATATTTCATCTAACTAAAAACCCTGAGGCAAAAGTGAGGCAAAAGTGAGTGAACAACTCAGCAATAATACAATGAGAGTAAAAGGAATGTAGTAAAACAAAGTTTTGTATTAAAATTAAATATAAAGACACTAAAATGATATCTAGTTTTAGAGGTGCTCAGACTTTGTACAAAAACACATTGTAAATAATTTGGAAGTTTTCTTTTTTACTCTGCACCTTTTTTACTCTGCACCTTGTGTTTGCGCCAAAAAGGTGAGTTTAGCATAAAAAAAGTGTGTGTGGTTTCTATACTAATTATAAGTAATTTAGAAAGTGACACTTTTCTTCACTTAGACCACTATGCATATTGATGAGAAAGGTGTGAACATTCTGGTACACCTCGGTCAAAGACAATGGCCAGCACTTAATGGCCCTTGAATGTCTTTGTGGCCCTCTCCCCCCTACAGGTTTTCTTGACACATCATGACCAATGTTCCCTCTAATTTTTTTCAGCACTGAGCAAATTTTATTTATTCTGAGCGCACATTTCAGCACTGTGAGCAATTCGTAAACCACGCAACCTGACGAAAATGACCACGAGCCTGTGTTAGCCATAGGTTTCCAAAGAGATGACAGCAAATGCATGAATATGTCTTCAAGGTTGATATTAATTCAATACCCTTTATAATGGCTGGACTTTGGAACATTTTAATGATGGTGTTTTACCAGTCAGTTTAGTTGAACTTAAAGGATCTTTGGTTGAAAATAAATAAGGTTTAGGGTTTATGACTGGTTCACTGGTTATGAATGATAATGATATATATATATATTTATACAAAATAAAAGTATCCAAGGTGTTTAGTCATTTCTCAGCAGGTACAACATTTAAGCAGAACTTCATTGAAAGAAAAATGCTAATGCAGTGCTTTACAATACATATAGTAATAATGGTGTATTTTTTCCTAAAGGTAGCCTTTATAAATTATTTAATAACTGGAGTGGTTTGCAACAAACTAAGCTACAAAACATGTCATTTGAATTACATTGAGGGAGCTTGGAGCTAGGCCTATCTGGCTGTGTGGCTCATCTTGTCTGCAGGCCTATGGAAGACACACCTTTCTGACTAAACATTTGTCAAAATGTTGTTGCAGTTATCAAGATCACTTTGAATGGGGCCTTATAGGTCTAATTGAAAATATTGGAAATTTCTACCTCAAATCTTCTCGCCTCACGATTTTGTCTTAGTGGCATTCATTAGACTGAAACCGCGTTCACAGTCGGCGCTAGATGCTTGAAATGTGCCACAAATGTCAAGAAGTTGTACCAGATCTGGAAAATGCTCACTTTTCAATAACCATGAACTTGAATTTGTTGTTGACAAATAGTCATATTATGCTTCCTCCAGAAGCGCTTCGAACCTTTTTGCCAGATTGGTCACGTCATTCAGCCCATGATCAAATGTACTAACTGCGCAACGTGTCTGGCTCAAAGGCAGCCCACTCAGCTCAGGGAAGTGAGCATCCAAGTGCTCACAAACTTTAAGGACAAACAGAAGAATAATGTCACTTTTGTTCACTGCATGTTTTCCCACGAGCGAACTCTTTTCGCGTTTGCCTCGGAGCATATGTAAATATGTCTGAAAGTTTTATCCTACCTGAGTCAGTTTGGACTATTTCGTCTAGCCGCTCCTGTAAACGTTAGGCAGAACTTTTTCTGGGACACCTGCTCTGCCTGTCTTTTCGCCATGGTAGCCTATAACTGCTGGAGCAGAGCCCGGCAAGAGAGCTAAAGGAAATTTTGTATGTAAACATTCTAGCGCACATCCGGCTTGGTTGTCAGACATGTCAGTATTTTAAATGTTTATTACCTAGCCTACATACCCTTTGATGCTCAGATTTTTAAACCCCAAAGAAAATCGTTATGCGGTCTGAACAATGTGCGCTGTCTGCAAAATCTATTGCGCGGCCTCTTCGACTGGCCTGCGCGGGCGCGCGCGCGCGCAGCTTAGAGGGAACATTGATCATGACCCAATAGTAATCACTGAATTACCATCCCCTTATCATATGAATGGTTGTCATTTGCTAATGGGCGGGTCGTAGGCTCCAGAAACCTCACTCACAGACTGAAATGTGCAAAGGATTAGTTATATTCTCCTTACAAAGTGATAATTTACATTTTAGTTTCAAACTGTGAATATTTTAAAAGAAAAGGGTTCAAGGGTGCTGTAGGTGTTAGTTTTATGTTTGTAGGACAGATTTTAAAATCTATTAATCAAAATACAACTAAGTGCCCCAAGGGGCCATTGCTGGCTCAGCGCGTCTACGCCTAGTGGAGGATTGACGCCCCCCAGCGAAAACCACAGAGGGCAGCAAGTGTTCTGTCTGTTCGCGAACAGGTCCACCTGCGCCTTGTAAAATCGCAGCCAAATCTGGTCGACCACCTGACGGTGGATGCACCAGTCTGCTGCTTGAGGGTTGTCCATCGACAATAAGTCTGCTCCGTAATTGAGGTGACCTGGAATGTGCACCGCTTTGAGAGAGCGAACGTGGTCCGCTGCCCACAAGAGTAGTCGGTTTGCCCATAGGTAAAGCGCAGGGGAGCGCACATCCCCCCCTGGCGATTTATGTTTGCCATGGCGGACGTGTTGTCCGTCCTGACGATTACATGTTGAAACGGCCGCGCATGCAGCATCCCTAGTGGGAGCGCAACCGCGGCGGCCGCCATCAAACCCAACAGTTTTTGACAGCGAAGAGACAATACTTTTTGCCCCAGTCTGAACTGATGCCCTGATGACATCTATTTGTGCCTGAGACAGGCAGACCGTCATTGAGACGGAGTTTACTGTCATGCCTAGGAAATGAGCAGTTTGCCGTGGGCATAACACGCTCTTTTCCCTGTTGACTATGAATCCGAGGCGATATAAGTGAGCCACCACAAGATGCTACTCTTGCACCGCCTCTGCCTCTGAGCGAGACGCCAGCAGCCAATCGTCCAGATAATTGAAGAGGCGAATGCCTGCTTTCCTTAACAGGGCAATGGCAGCTTCCACGCATTTTGTAAAAACTCTCTGAGCTAGGGATAGACCGAAAGGGAGTGCGTGAAACTGGTATGCTGTTCCGCCGAATGCAAATCTCAGATATCTGTGATGTTTGGGATGAATCGGTATGTGGAAGTACGCATCTTTTAGATCTTTCGTGATCAGCCAATCGTTTGTCTTTATGAACTGAATGAGACGGCGTGGAGTCAACATTTTGAACTTCGACGGCATCAGTGCTTTGTTCAATACACGTAAATCTAATATGGGGCGATAATTCCCGTCCTTCTTTGGGACGAGAAAATATCGGCTGTAGTGGCCTGAGTGTTCTTCCTCTGTCGACACTACGCTTATAGCCCTCTTTGCGAGTAACGCATCTATTTCCTGCTGTAGGAAATGCACGCATTCTCGCGGCACCACTGACTGGACAATGCCCCTGAACTTGGGAGGAGGTCTGGGGAACTGCACTGTGTAGCCTGCCGAGACCGTCCTCAGCACCCAGGGCGAGACTGCGCATGCGCGCCAGCGCACAACGCAGTCTGCCAGGCTGGGAACTAAGTTGAATTTGTCGGGACCTAGCCCGCTCATGAACAATTCGTCTAAACCTAGATCTGCCCCCGCTCCACCTAGGGAGGAGAATGAGATCTGGGGTTTCCCCCTCTTGGTTTGAATACAAAATTGGTTTTGCGAATGCAACGGGTGCATCGCGGGAGGGGATAGACAAGCTAGTCTTGTTGTGTCTGCGCCTAACGGGACAGTGTCGGAGACATGGGGATATGATGCTTGTGGGAACATTTTCGCTGTGCTGAACATGGGACTTACATGAGCGCATCTGGCGACTTTCCCTGGTGGTGGCGGGCACACCACCTCCCCCCCCCTTTCTTTTCAGGGGACGATGCTGTGCATCAGGGCGCCGGAGGCTTGCCGCGCCCCTTCGTGCCACGGCGAGTGTGCTTGTGAGCACCAGAGGTGTTTTGCTGTGCAGCTGGCTGCTGCTGCTGGGCGGCAGGCTGGGCTGGTGGCCGGAACAGGTTCTTGTTCCAGCCGCGACGTGCAGGCACTTTGGCTGGTGGCGCTGGAGAGCGGAAACCGCTGCGCTTCACGCCCTGGGCTGGTGTAGTCTGCCCATGTGGCTCGGAGCTGCTGGACCTCGACATCCACGTCTGGAAAGAGACGCTTTTCTGTTCCGCCTCGAACTTTGAGTTCATCGCCCCCACCGCTTCACCGAATACGGCCTTGATGCTGACTGGGTCGTCAAGAAGCAGCGCTTTCTTCCTGTCAGAAAGCTTGGCCAGGGAAAGCCACAGTTACCTCTGCGTTGCCACAGAGGCCCCAATGACTCGCCCCAGCCCCTGCGACGAGCACCTCGTGAGCCTGAGGGAGAGGTCAGTCGCCCTGCGCAGCCCATGAGGTTTCCAGCTCCTCGTGAACCTCCTCAAAGAAGGGACTCGACGAGGGAGCCGCAGCGGGTGGGCCACCATAGTATTCCCCGTCCAACAACGCAGTCGAATGCAGTCGAAGACGAGCATGGTCACCAGCTAGACAGCAACTTTACTTAAAGCGTTGAATAATCCTTGTAGCACTCAGAGCTAGTAAGGGAATTAAATCCGACAACTCACCCACTCGATTGAGTAAGAATAGCACACAAGAACAACTGAGCGTGAGAAGGAGTACTTTACGGGTCTTGACTTCGAAAAGCGAAGAGTCGAAAGAGACAGAGCGACGGCATCACCCCCTATTTAAAGGTACCTGGGCTCAGGACGGTGATTCGTCGCAATTTGGCCTTCCGGCGTGAATATATAGTGCTTCGATTGGTCCATAACAGAGTCATGTCCCAGTTTTAACATCGCAGTCTACTGCGATAGGGAACTGTGGTTATCAGCAGCAATGTGATAAATGGCCTCCTGCCAGCGATGAAACCAAATGGGAAAAAGAAAAGGATAACAAACAAATAATAACAAAAAGAAACACAGAATACTATCAATCACGTGAGATGGTCAAACATATAATTTGCAGATTAACAATTAAATTAAATTAAATTAGAAAAAAAAACATTCATTCATATTCATATAACATTCATATACACACAACTGTTTTTGAATTGGCCTGCTCCAACCTATCTCTCTGACCTTTAAAAAAAAACTGCACATCCAAATTCACTCAGGTCTACTGACTAGTCGCACCAAAATCTATGTTGAAGCATAGGGCCTGTGCCTGTTTTTAAATCCTGTCTTAAAGCAGAACTAAGACGTTTTTGGCTTAGAGCTCCCCCTTGCGGCGCAACCTGTTGAAATTAGCTTTCCTCCTTTATGACAAACTAGCGAGTCAACAACTTTGCTAACACAGTCAAACATCAAGCAAGTGTCATATGTGGACTGGGGCATAGTGTTGATTTCTGTATGATATGTGGGGTAATTGGTGGGTTCATGTGGGTTGAGTGTGACCCATTGTATTGCTTTGTGGAGGTACTGTTTGTCCATGTTGTTGAGCTTGCGTGTTGCTGTTGACCCTTATAATAAAACCAATGAAATATACCCAGCTTGGTGTTGTGTGTCTCAGAGGGGATTAAACCTGTGTCAGTGAGTAGTCTGGCACGACATTTTGGCGTAGTCGGCAATAACCCCTCTCAGTACACAGCACCATGTCTGACGACGAAGCCCCGGGCACAGCAGCCGCAGGTGCAGCAACAAGCAGTAATATGATGATGGTTCCCTGGTTTCTGGGTGGGCCCTGGGTGCCCAAGTATGGGGGAAAAAGCAGCCAGTTACCTTTAGCCGATTGGCTGAACCAAATGGAAGTATATTTGCGGCCCAGACATTAACAGCTGCGCAGAGGGTTGATTTTGTTATGAGTGCCTTGCAGGGTGATGCCAAGCGGGAGATTTTGTTACTTACAAGTACAGACAGGGAGACTGATGCTCAGATTTTTTCAGCCCTAGAGAGATTATATGGGGATAATGTGAGTGTTAGTCAGCTCCGATCTCACTACTTCAAGTGCCAGCAGCAAACAGGGGAGGGGGTGGGGTCTTTCATATTACGCCTTCGTGAGTCCCATTCCAGGTGGTGCCGCACGGAGGCCGCGACTGGGTCCGACGACGAGATGCTGAGGAGCCAGCTAGTACTGGGGCTGCTGCCAGGGCCTGTACAAACCGAGCTGCAGCGCCGGGTACGTCGAGAGCCTACCCTTACATTTGAGGGAGCGTGTAGAGAGGCTAAAGCCATGGAAAAGGAGATTGAACGAGCTTCCACGGAGAGCATCGACACTAGGCGGACTTACAACAGCCCCCCACAGCCCAAAACCCCCAGCACCACCAACCCGCTGCACGACTGGGATAAAATTAAAGATTCCTTGGATTTGTGGGCTACTAGCGCCGTTTCATCCCAGCGTTTGCGCGGAGGGCTGGACCAGTGCACGCGCTACTGAGGGGAACCGGAGGGAGTAAGACGCGATCCATCGACTGGAGCCCAGATTGTGAAAAGGCCTTTCAGGAGCTTAAGAAGTCCGTGGTAGAAGCCCCTGTCCTGGCCTACACGGATTTTTGTCTTCCATTCCAACTTTACACCGATGCCAGCCTGCATGGACTGGGGGCGGTGCTGGCTCAGGTCCAGGAGGGGCGTGAGCGTGTGATCGCGTATGGAAGCCGTGGTCTCCATGATGCTGAGCGGAACGATCAAAAGTGCAGCTGGAGCTCTTGGCGTTGAAATGGTCAGTAACGGAAAAATTCAAGGACTATTTGTGGGGCTCCTCTTTCCAAGTCTTCACTGACCACAGGTCCCTGCTCCATTTGCAGACGGCCAAGCTGGGGGCAGTGCAGCAGAGGTGGCAGGCACAGCTGGCAAATTTTTACTTCACTCTGCGCCACATGCCTGGGGCTGACCATCTGAACGCTGATGCGCTATCCCGGCTCCCGGAGGCTACAGCGGTGAGGCACGTAGAGGCACCAGAGCCCGGGCAGAGGGACCTTGAACCGGACTCTTGGGTGGAGCGCCAGGGTGTGGACCCAGAGCTGGCCATGATTCGACAGTGGCGGCAACAGGGAAGTGGACCAACCGTAGGAGAACGCCAGACTCTCGGTGCTACGGGGAGGCAGCTGCTAAGGGAGTGGGAAAGGCTAGAGGTTCAGGACGGAGTACTGGTGCAACGACGCCACTCCCCCGCTGGGCGCAATGAATAGGCAATCGTGGCCCCAGCGGCGAACAGAATTCTTTATGGGAGCAGTATCATCTTGCCCTGGGCCACGCTAAAGGTGTCCGGCTCCTGACAGTGCTACAGGAGCGCCTCTTTTGGGTCGGGATGGCCGGGGACAGTCACAGGTGGGTGCAAGAGTGCCCTCAGTGTGTCCTGGGTCGAGCGGAGGCTGGACCGAAGGCTCCCCTGTGCTCCATTGACAGTGGTTACCCCTGGGAGACCATCGCCATGGATTATCTATCCCTTCGGCGCCCTGGGGATAGGTACCCGTATATACTGGTGATGGTTGATCTATTTTCCAGATTTGCCTTTGCTGTGCCCACAATGGATCAGACAGCGGCTACCACGGCAAGGGTGCTCTGGAAGACGGTATTCCAGCCCTTCGGATGTCCTGAATGCATTCTAACCGACCAGGGGCCATCATTCGAAGCGGACCTAGTCCAGCAGTTGTGCACACTGTACGGGTGCCGGAAGGTTAGGACGTCCCCTTATCATCCTCAAGGGAACGGCGCCTGTGAAAGGATGAATCAGACAATCATCAGTCTGTTGAACACCCTGGAACCAAAGGAGCACCATCGGTGGAGGGAGCACCTTCCAGGGCTGGCACAAGCATACAATAACACGCCACATAGTGTGACCAGTCTGGCTCCGTTCTTTGTGGTGTTTGGACGCCACGCCCGCCTTCCCGTGGATCAAGTGACCGGGCTAGTCAGGCCGGTGCAGCAAGTCACCTTACACGATTGGGTCCAACAACACCATGACCACCTCCTGGGCGCATACCAGCTGGTTAGGGAGCGAACACAGCAGCAGCAACAGCGGGACCAAGGGCGGCTAAATCGAGGCCGGCGGGCACAACCCTTGTTGCCTGGAGAGAGGGTTTTGGTGCGGAACTTCCGTCGAAGGGCTCGAGGCAAGCTGGGCTACCACTAGGATCCCCGTCCGTATGTGGTCCAGAGCCAACCCAAGAAAGACTGTCCGACCTATGTGGTCTGTCCAGAGAGACAAGATGGACCCGTACGCACCATCCACCAGAACAACCTGCGTGTTTGACCAGGAGGCTGGTCACGTGGGGCTCATGGAGGCGTAGGTGAGTTAGCAGGGGATCAGGCAAGAGCTCAGATGGCGCCAAGAGGGGTAACGGAGAGGGGTTGGTGGCCTGTAGGTTTCCCAGCAGATAGTCAAGGTGGGGAAACTGAGGATATTCTGCCTGAGGCTGGGAGGGGGGAACCTGTGGGTGGGCCTACTGCAGTGGGGCTTGGTCCAAGACGGTTCCAGCGAGCTAACGCTGGGGTTCCCCCAGCTAGGTATCACAATGAGTGGTCGGGACGACCACCAACAAAGTAGGGGGGAATGTCATATGTGGACTGGGGCATAGTGTTGGTTTCTGTATGATATGTGGGGTAATTGGTGGGTTCATGTGGGTTGAGTGTGACCCATTGTATTGCTTTGTGGAGGTACTGTTTGTCCATGTTGTTGAGCTTGCGTGTTGCTGTTGACCCTTATAATAAAACCAATGAAATATACCCAGCATGGTGTTGTGTGTCTCAGAGGGGATTAAACCTGTGTCAGTGAGTAGTCTGGCACGACACAAGTGCAAGACAAGACAAAGCAGGACAGCAAATAAACTCCTTATTAATCCAGCAAATAAATGGCTAGCTCTGAATCGAAATCGCTACCTGATTCCCCCGATGGCAATGGCGGAGAGGCCATTTTCCACATTAAAAGAAATTGTAGCGGCACCATTTTTTTCAAGCTGTTATTTAAGGTGGAATTGTTACATAGTGTTACTTTAAAACAGAGGTTTATTACTTGGCTTTTAACTCGGTATGAGAGTTGCCTTTTATTTAGTTTTATTGTTATGGTCTATGTTAGCTGTGTGGTTTTTTATTGTCTTTTTTGTTTCCATTTTAATTGTACTTTATTTTCTCTTTTGTTTATGGTTGAGTTGAGTTGAGTTGAGTTGAGTTGAGACAGGAATACAAAACATATCCATTCTGCACATTATAAGACAAAAGACAAGACGCATTTAGTTTTTCTGAACTCGATTTCCCTTTTTTTCTTTTTAGGATAGCATCTAAAGAGACCCTCACAGGAGATTGGGTCAGAGGAAGATCAGACACGTGCCCAAGGCGGACCAGGCCTTGGAAACACTCTTTTTTTTTTTTTTTACTTGGATTTTGTTTGAAGCAACACCGGGATATCAGCCAAGTTCAAGAATGCTGAGGAAAAAGTTGATTATCTTGCAAAATCCTCCGGTTCAACCAGCAGTTACATCCTGATCTCACTGTCTGCCGGCTACACACATCATAATCCTGACAGCTTTTCTTCAAGGTTCAAGCGCAAGCACTGCTGTATTGATAAGTCCAGTGTTGTCTTATAACACAGCCAATGAAAAAAGGCTTAAAACAGGGGGAAAGGTCACTTAATCTGGCCGTAGGCCAATACAAGGCAGGGCAGGTTTATTTTAAAGCACATTTCATACACTGAGTTAACGCAATAAACTTTACATACATAAAATGCAAAGGAACATCCACAGGAATGGACGTCGGGGTCCTGTTCGTCCGGTCAGGATTTATTTTTAGATAATGACCACCAGACTATACATAATCCCTTTCTTATTACATGGCACTGCTACCAACATACTTAATGTATCAAGCCTCTAGTCAGTGGCGGACCTAGTCATTTGGGGGCCTAAGGCGAACATAGCCAGGGGCCCTCTTCATCCGTCCTTTTAATGCAAAAAAAAAAAGGGCCACCTCAAAGCAGGGGCGGACTGGGGGGAAAAAGTGGCCCGGGAGTTGTCTGTCAGAGCAGCCCACTTAATATACGGCGCGTTGCCCGCTCAATGTATGCAAAATACCCATACACTTAACATAATTTTGGATGATTACAAAGAAATAACATTATACATGTTTTTTAATAACATTTGGATCCACAAATTTGCCTGGATGGACACATGGAATAAAATGATACTGGCTATTGTAACACTCCAAGGTAGGTAGGCCTATAGTTTGCTAGATGAATATGCTTAACTCTGGGCTAGTATCAGATGGTTAGGCCTATATGTATAACTACAGAGCCTTTAGGAATAAATGTCAGCAGAGAAAGAGTACACAAGTTTTTTGATAATGATTAGGGCGACCTACATTAAGCAATATCAATTTTTTTGTAGGCTGATTAACTCATACAGCAATACCTTTTTGTATAGTAGATGGCAGCACACAATCAAAATATTTCCCTCTACCTACATAGCTACAGTAGCTAGTTATATGGAAGAAAGTTGCATTCAGGAGCCTTCATAAGCAAACATGATTTGGCTCCACATTAAATGATCCCACTTTTTCATTATCCACATGTCTCAAATGTTGTATGATGCAACATAGCTTTACAGGACACATAAAATATGTCCAGTAACAACGTAAAGAAGGAGGCAACATATAAGTCAAAACCAACTATATTTATTGACTGATCTCGAAAGTACTGGCTTACAAAAGCTAAATAAGTCTTCTCAAAGAAAATAACTCAGTGTTAGGGCAAAAAGCGAACATTCACACTGTACAACCTATGAAAAGTGACAGTGGTAGCCTACAAATAAAGAAATACAGACCGCGTTAGCCACTTCACAGCGTGCTAGCCATGATTTTCTTTCGTTCCAATTCTTGGATGTAGGATTCCACCCTTTGTAGAAACCTGTTGAATCGATACATTTGGTGTAGGAAGTCCTAATTGTTTTGTTGTCAATTTATCTTAATTAGTACGCCGACAGAGAAAAAAAATCTCCTTTTCCTGAAAGCAGTTCATCGCCACAATCGCCCTTAAGGTCCGCCGTCACTGGTTTGAACTTTATTGTAGAAATGAACAGACCAGAACATACGATGGGGTGTAAACATCAGTGGTAATGGTAGTGTTGCATGCTGGGTGTGTGATTATGTGTGTGTGTGTAGGGGTGTTAAAGGTGTCTACGAGCGAGACACGGAAGTATTAGGCTAGAGTGATTGACATTTAATAACAAATAAACATAGTAAGACTGACGGAGGAGATTAGAAAATAGTAAGAAAATAGTAATCATGAGTGTGAATACAGGTCACTAGGAGTAGTATAAATAGCAGACAGTGATTCCCATTGGTTATCATTAGAGGTCTATAATGTATTCGATGAAGCAAGGAAAACTGTCGCAACCGACGATATCTGCGGGAGGGCCGGTTGGTTATAGACCTGGGCCATCCCGTCGGCCCATCGGTGCCTGGGTGGGCAATTTATCGTGGGCCTTCTGCTGGGTGGGGGCCTAAGGCAGTTGCCTAGTTCGCCTCTATGGTAGGTCCGCCACTGCCTCTAGTCGACCAAGCTCAGAAAACTACAGGCAGGTTTTATGGTCACGCTATTGACACTGAGAGCTTTGAGTGATGGATGGAATAACTGAAACCAAACTCTCCTTAAAAGGTGCACAAATGACCGTTTTGTCCAGTTGTTGTCACTTGAAATCATAAAGCAATTGCACACATGTTAAACTACTCTACTTTCAATGTTTATACAATTGTTCTGATTTGTAAGTGCCATTCTTTAACACAAAGAAGTCAGGAAAAACCTAATATCACAGTGTGACTGGGCGACCACTAACAGCCTACTCAATGCAAACACAAACACTCTACTTCTGCTCAGCATGTCTTAAGGTCCCTGCCACATGTCAAGTCAAAGAGTCATATTCATGAATGCCAGACCATGCCATTTAACCACCCCCGACGCCCATTTGAAGGGGTGTGGGTGACATTTGCAGGTTCAACTGTCCGTTTGCCGGTTTAATGCATTAAGCCCATAGTTAAGGGCACTCAGCTGCCTTGTGTTGTTGTGGAGGGACTGAATAAGTAAGGGAGCAGAAGTTCAGGACTCTCCCAGGATAGGCTGGAGGATTACTCTAGCACTGAGTGTTTGCTGCTTTGGCTCCCAGGCCATTGCTGTGATAACCCTGATGGGTTGGATAGGGCACTGCCTGCCTGCTTTTTCTCTCTATCTTGTGCATGTATTGTGTGTATGTGGGTGTTTGTGTGTGTGTGTGTATATGCCTATACTTATGTGCGTGTATACATGTATCTCGGCATGTGTTTGTGTGTGAGTGTGCGTGTGCGTGTGCGTGTGTGTGTGTAGAGCTAGGGTAGAGCTCTGTAAGTGGAAAGTGCTTAAATAGGTGGGTAGTAAGTGTGAGGTATGATGGGTTGGAAGCTGCCCCTGCAGGCTGTGTCAATAGCTGGGTTTCCAACCAACACATTTGTATATTTTAAGCACTTGACTGGAAACAGATTAAAATTGTAACAAATGCAAATGTATCCAAACAGGCCCATGTCAATCCACCTTAGTTGCATTATACCCTAATAAGGACTTAATCCACCCCCTGCTACCGAATTGATTTCTTATTCGACTTATATGAATTTTAAGCGTTTCCACTCAGGATTTCCAATTCGAATGGTTCAAATTCACAACCCATGTGTGTGTGTGCTTTTGTGTGTGTATGCATATGTGACTTCACGTGCATGTATGTGTGCTGTCATACCAGAACCACTTTTTTTTTTCATTTTGTTAAGATGCCAGAGTAAACTTGGGATGAGCATAAACAATGAACCGGGAGAAAATATGCTGCTTACAAATTGTGCAATAAATGGAAGTCTCTGTGACAATGGACGTATTAAACTCTCCCGCTTCTGCAGAGGAAAGTTCCTCACATCTCAGAGTGCTTGGATGGTCGCCTTTTAATATTTCATTGCATAAATCTTTCATGCATTTTCTGCATTCATAAGGTATTGAATTCGACTGGCTTGTCATAACATTTAAATTATGTTGCAATGAAGACCCTAATAAAAGGACAACGTGTTTTCCCCGTAATTTATGATTCCCCCCCACCCCCAACCCCCCGTCGTGACACACACTTTTGTGATAGGCTCAGTCCATTGGTTACAATCAATATATTATCTCATTATTTCCTAATGGCATTGCGCCGGGTGAAGATGTCGATGGCAAGGTGCCATAAATCAGCCCTTTGAGGAAAGGAGCGTGCTGAATTATGGGCTCTGCCTCACTTCGGCATGGCGCTCAAGCGCCTCTAAATCCAATCCTGCTGATAGGATCTTAGGGGAATGTGTTCGCCGGGTGATCATAGTCGGCTCAGACACACACACACACACACACACACACCCTTTGACCAAACAAACAAGCAGAGGCAGGCTGACGGGGAAAGGGGGGAACGAATGCGATTAGCATATTCCTCTGGCGTGTGATGGAAGTACAGCAGACAGGAGAGCGAGAGGGAGGCGGTGTAATAACTATGGCTGATGCGGAGAGCAACTTAATCTTTGCCACTGTGTTTTCTACTTTTCCTGTCTTGTTTTTTTGTTCTTGCAAGGCAATCGTGTGAACAATCTCCTGAACATAGTGATTGAGAGGTGTGTGTGTGTGTGTGTGTGTGCATCTCTATGTACATAAATACTTATGTGTATATGTATGTGTGTCCGTGGCTGTTTGCATGTGTGTCTGTGTGTGTGTGTGTGAGAAACTCATAGTGTGTATGTGTGAGGGATCCATTGAGCTGCTATGTCACGTGCTTGCATCATGTTGTTGCCCCAGCACAGATTCAGCACAGCTGCTCTCTAACAAGGCTTCAGACGGGCCGTGCCCACAGGCCTGTTCTAATCAGCTTCAAGAGCAGGCAAAGATGGCCACTCTCCTCTCACCTGCATACATTAAATCCTCAATGCATCTCTCAATCTCTCTCTCTCGTTTCATCTTTCTCTCTAGCTCTTTCTTTATCATTGCCTCTCTGTTTTTTGTTCTCGTTCGCTTGAAGGGTTACCTTTTTTTCCTCTTTCATCCTGTCCACCATTCTTGGTATTTTAAACATTGTTTCATCTTTCATTCTTCCCTCTCACTTCTTCTTACTCTCACATATTTTGTCTCTGTTTCCTTCTGTTGCCCCTTGGAGTCCTCACCGGGATCAATTCTCTCTTCTTCTCTCGCTCTCTCTCTCTAGCAGAAGAATTCCATTTTTTATTAGAATGCACTGATCAAAATGCAATTTTCCTCCGTGTGGCTCAACCCAGATTGCGCATGGTGGAGTTTTAATAAGTCATGTCCCAAACACAAACGCACATAGCCGCTGCACTGAAAAGTGCAAACCGCATTCAAACCATAGGCCGATTAGCTGTAGGGTACAGACTATGCACTGTAGATATTCTCTGCCCTCATAGTAATAATGCCTTGCTCTCTCGTTGGCATTTTAATCTCCAGAGTTAAATATAGGCCTAGCCCAGCTGCGGTCCCCAGCACAGGCTTTGGGGCTGGTGGCTTGGCCAAGCTAAAGCTAATAGCCAAATAATGAAGATGTCACAACATGCTGAGTTGCTAGAAGTGCCTGTCATCTCGACATCCCATTGCAGAGGAATTTGTTCCCTCTTTGCCTTTTCCCCTGATAATGCAGAATAAAGTAATGCAAAGTAAACATGCATTTGTTGATGCACACACACACACACACACACACACACACACACACACACACTCGCACACACAAACACACACACACTCACACACACTCACACACACACACACACACACACACACACACACACACACACACACACACACACACACACACACTCACAAACACACAGACTTGGTCACAACTCAGTGGCTTCCCCCACCTGTGTTGTTTGGGATTTAAAGGAGGGCGAGCTATGGCGTTGAGGAGAGGCTGCCATGTGGAGATTAGAGTGTGTGTTCATGTGTAGCTCTGATGGGACTCTTGCAGTCTTCATTAAGGGAACTCATTGTTCCTAACACCCTGCCTCACTACCTCCCAGTCAGTGCGCTTATGAGTACACTTATACCACACACAAACACACTCACACACACAAACACAGACACACACAAACACACACACACACACACACACAAACACACACACACACACACACACACACACACACACACATACACAAAAGGCAAGCCTGGAAAGATCAGTGTGTTTTGCTATTGTAGTTTCTTGGTTGCTATCTATCTGCTACCTATCACATCTATTCGTCTCATTTCGACTTGTCAGTGCTCTTGTTTCAGCGTGGAGGGGATTTTCTCAGAATAAACGTACGTAAAGTTTGCTTTCATGGTGAAAAGAAGCATTAACCCTATGAAATATGCTTGGAATGTGTTCGAACTCTCAGTCTCAGTAATGATGTCCATCAGTGTTTATTAAGAAAGCCACCCCATCCATAGCACTTGGCCCGTTGCTAACCTTTAACCCCTGCTAAGTTCACACAAGGGGACGTGGCGCACGCAGAGGTGCAGTTAGCAGAAGGCGCTCTGGCCCAGGCTTAAGCTCTGAGTGGAGCGGACTGCCACGCCTCCCGAGCCCAGAACTCCTTGCCTTTGAAGTCAACTTGAGTGACGTCACTGTAAATGCGCACTTGTGTGGAGGGAGCTGGGGCTTTAGCCCTTCAGAGGAAGAAAGGGAGAGATCGGCGCCAGATAGAGAAAGAGAAAGAGAGAGAGGTGGTGCACTTGGGTAGTGTAAAAAATGGAAGTAACCCCCCTTTGGATTACCTGAGCGTCAAGCCCTGTGATACTCAGCACTGGAAGGGAAGCAGGAACTGTCTCTGGGTGCGCTGGATGGGGGGGAGGCCAGAAAAAAAGATACGCGTGTGTGTGTGTGTGTGTGTGTGTTTGTGTGTGTGTGTGTGTGTGGGGGGGGTTCTGCACACACCCCTATCAGCCAGGAGGAAGTGAGCGGCACCTCAGCAGCAGCGTTTATCTGCACTGCACAGGCCCTGCCTCCCCATCTGCCACACGCTTATCTTCTTGACATATCCAGCAGACCTTGACAGTGGGCGAACTGGAGAAAACTTTAGTGCATTAACATCCCCCCTTCCCCCCACCCATGGAAAAGAAAGACAAATCTGCCCCCCCACCTGAGTTCACCTGCACTATCTCCCTCTCTCCATCCTCTCTTCATCCTCTCTCCTGCACAGCCACTTAGTGTTTGTCTCGCTCCGTTTGGTACTTTCTACTAGCGCCCGTTCACCATGTCTATTTCTTTGTACTTTAATGGCATCCAGGTGGAGTGGTTAGACGCCACTGAATACTGAATACATTTACATGGGTGAGAGTCTCCGACAAAATCACAAAAGGACGTGTAAAGTTGTTGCTGTGGTCCCAATAAAACAACATTTTAAAAAACAAAGGCATTATTTTCCATCTTTTCCACAGCATTTTTACTGTAAATGACACATCAGAACAAGAACATGACTACAACAAAAATCTTTACACAAGCCAGCCTTTGCCTTTCAAAATCTGTATGAGAGATAACTTGAAGGCGATTGTGTTAATCATATTTCTGTTGAGATTAGGGAGCAATCCTTGGGGAGAGCTTAAGCCAATCCCTGTGTTATCAGGAGCCTCCATCGCTTGGCTTTGCCTGCCTTCAATGTTTGTCCTTATAACGCCAATGACTGAGAATAATCCACAAGCACAATATGTGTGTGTGTGTGTGTATGAGTATGTGTCAGCGTCTGTACTCTGTACATGTTCCCCTGTGTGTGTGTCTGTGGCTGTTTGAGAGAAAGAGAAAATGTGTGTGTGTGTGTGTGTGTGTCCTGAATCCAAACAGTGTCTGCACCCAGGACACAGCCCAATCTCATCTGTCTTTTGTAGTCCACAGGTAACTATGGGAAAACACCTTGAACATCCAGTCTGATAAATATGGGAGTCAATGTGTATGTAGGTGCTGTCAGCCATAGATACGGAATTTCTGACTTCAGTTGAGAAGATAAGGGAGGCAAAGAATAACAGGAGTAGAGACCCGCTGTAGATAGATAGATAGATGCATTGGTTGGTTGTTTTTTTTCCTCTTCCACTTACCTTCTTCCTGGTAAAGAAGCAAAGAACTTTTTTTTTCTTTGACAGACGCAGCAGGGGCAGATCTGAGCGGCGCGATAGTGAGAGCGTAACAACACTGACACCCCACCGCGGCAGCTAAGCAGGAGGAAAAAATCAGTCAACTCTTTCTCACACACACACACACACACACACACACACACACACACATACACTCTCAGATTGGATCCGCAACGGCACAGTGTGTGGGTATGAGCGCGCCACAGACAAAGTGAATCCTTGTAAAATATGTCATGCACTCCAAAGATAGTTTTCAGAGCTTACATCCATTTAATATTTTGGGGTGCAAAGATATTGTTTATTTATTTTTTCTGAAGCAAGTCAGCAGAGTGAACTGACGAAGTGCGATGAATACACAGAGTCCTCTGCCTCAGTGTGGATTTCACTTGTCTTTTCCTACAGTTGTTTTCCTGGTCTGGCCTTCTCTACCCCCAGCCTCCCCACCCACACTGGGGAACACAAGGTTGATAAATGTTATAAGTGTAGCTGGTTCTTCTTCAGTAACACAAGCCGACCCATCCATCTCCATGTGTCCGTACTGAGACATCTAGAGGGACAGAGAATTTAGGGGGTCATGTTGCATCTGATAATATCCAGAAGCACTGACTCCATTTTGGAGAGGCACTGACCTTGTTGAAGTGACCTTAGTGCAGGGGTCCAAACCAAATGTGGGGTCAATCTGACCTACACACACACACACACACACAAAATAAAACTGCTGAACATGTTGTATTGGGCCGGAAAGCTGCAGGACCTCAGTGAAAAGGTCAGGCCACAGGGCCATAGATTAATCACTACAGCATGCAACCAGCCAACCAGTGTCTGATTAGTACTGCTAGCCTCTCTCTCTCCCCCGCCCCACCCACAGGGGGCCGGGGAAGTTCTGCTGCAGTAGAGGGTTGACGGTGCCAGAAAAGTCCCCAGCTCAGCAGGAACAAAAGGTGAGTTAGCAGCAAGCCTTTCATACACCAGGCTTCAAGCACACACACACACACACACACCCCACTCCCCCCAAACAAAATCAGCCAGAACAGCGCTGGCTCCTATGCCAGCCGGCTCTCATAGCATCCCCTGTGAAGCTACAGTGCAGAGTGTGATATACTGTAGTTGTTTGGCATTTTGAAGAGCGTAATTCGGAGAAGGAGAAGGCTAGTTTCTGTTAAACAACTTGGAAAAGAAACATTAAACATGCATGAGAATGCCTTTAAATACCGTACATACCTTTAAACGATACTATACACTTTTTGTAGTCAAATAAAACTAGGTTATTGAGTTCTTTTGGTCCCAGTCACATTCACTGGTAATTTTTTTGAACTGTCTATTAGCTGAGATATCCTGACCAAAACCAAATGCCACGCATCATGAACTCTTTGGTATCTATTCAGAGATTGTGTAGGAGAGTCTCAGGTTGGGGAAATCAGACAGAGAGGAAGGAGGATCACTGAGCTGCATTTTAGCCCTTTTGGGTATTCGTACTCCTGAGGTCATTTTGATAATTGTTTTGCTATTTGTCTTTTTCTAGATACTCTCAAAGGAGCCCTCTTTGGTGTTGTACTCATGACAAAAACAGTGGATGAGAAAAGATGCTCAATATCAGGAATCATTCGGCATAAATAGAAAAGACTTGCTTCACCTCGGACACAGTCTCACATCTTTAGACCTCTTATTAGTGTTGTATCATATTATATTATATTATATTATATTATATTATATTTAGGGCCTGGACTTTAACGCGTTAATGAAGATTAATTAATTTCACAAAAATTAACGTGTTAAAAAAATGGACGCATTTTAATCGTATCTATTTTTGCACCGCGGAACGTTTCTCACTGGAGGAGTTTCAGACGGACCGATTATACTGGCGCACCAACTAACGCGCATAAATTCGGTTCAAACAAGTTGAACCTTAGACATATATATGTCTATGAGTTGAACAACAAACCACAGTGGCACAGTGAACATGAACAAAGAAGCTGATGAGACCGCGTTGGTTGGCCCAGTGAATGGGACATTTTGTTACAAAAAATGAACGGATGGAGGCGTCGATAAGAACATGGTTCAGTGCAAGCTATGCAACAAGGAATTCGCATATCACCGCAGCACATCGAGTATCACCTCAATGCAAAACATATAGCAGCTAGCGTGGACGTTAAGCCTGACTCCGGGTACAACCAGAGATGTTTTCTAACAGTCAGGGTTTCCAATGTTCTGAATGTACTTGAAAGTATTGTGTTTTACTTAAAAAACCCAAAGTATTATAGTTTACAGAAGGTCTACCTATCTATAGGCTACCTGGATTTCTGAAATGTACTACATTTCTAAATATGGTATTGCTACACTTAATGGCAAAAATTGCACTGGTCTGTTGGACTTGAACAAAAATGAACAATATTTGTGTTGCTCAAGCTTATGTATTCAGTAATTATTCAATGGTATACTAAAAATCCATGTGAAAAAAATTACTTCTCACTGTTCTCAGGTGAAATATTTATTTGCGATTAAAATGCGATTAATTTCGATTAATTAATTACAAAGCCTCTGATTAATTTGATAAATTTTTTTAATCAAGTCCCAGCCCTAATTATATTATAAATCCAGAAATCTCTGTGTGTCAGTCAGTCAGTCTGTTTAGGGTGTATCTCCCTGACGGTAGTTACGTTAGTTATGAGATTTCGCATGTAGCTTACGCATGTCATGAACCTGTGCATCCTTGATTTTGAAGATTTCTGAATTCATAGTTTGCGAGATATTTGTATTTTATCGTTTGCCGTAGGCACTATGGGTTATCGTTTGCCGTAGGCACTATGGGTAGTGAGGCACTATGGGTAGTGTAGTAATTCAGAGAAAGAGGGGCGGACCCGCGCGACGTGAATGATGTCATAGTCATAGAACAGTCATGTGGTTAGCCTAGACCACTGACCATGTGTTCATGCATCTACTGACGCAATGAGAGAGGTCTTCCGATGTATTAGTGTCCCGATGTTTCTGTTGTAATTCGTGTGTACTTTGTTTTCTCATTATTGCAATATTATAAACCTCAGTCTGCATTTACCCTGGCTGGGAGAGGCTGTCATTCCGAAGATACTGTGTGTGATCGCCTTGGCTCTGTGTTCATTAAACCTGTCAGAGTGTATGAATAAACGGCTGGGTGCCAATCAAAATCACAACGCAAGAGTGGAGTACTACACCGCTACAAATGGTAGCTTATATTGATAAGCCTCGGAGGCTTTCAGATTGTCCATTGCTTTCCCATCTGTTGCTATGGAGTCCACGAAATACGCACAAATTTCCCTGTAAGTTATGTTGGGCCACGTCGTCATGTTATCCTCCCAGTTCTGCACTGAATTCGGGTGGGGGATAGTAACGCCATCTCCAGTCAGAGTATTTAAACTGTGTTCCCATTGTAAGGACATTTTTAGCTTACGATCTGTCTGAGAGTGGGCTGTCAAAGCTAGCATCATCGAAGTCATACAGTACAGTACATACATTCAATATAATTAACCTACATTTGAGTCACTCTGCATGACCATTCTTACCCTACACTTACCCTTACAATAAAGAAGTGATCCTAGTTCAACCATAACTTCATTTTAAATTATTTCTTTCTTTATGACTTTTAGTTTATAGTTTAGACAGCAGCTTTGATATCTATATTCAACTGCATCCACTACATAATCTCAAACTTTATTTGTTGGTATATCTCCAAAAAGGCTATACAACATTAAAACATTTCCTTATGAAAAGGAAACATGCATCACAATAATACTTCAGTGTAACCTGTACCTATGTGGAGTGCAAATATGTCTTGCTATGACACTACCCAACAGCTACACCTACGTCTGCTAACACTACAGAATGCATAATTCCTACGGGCACTGCACTAGTTATATTAAATTATATTACATTATATTCCATTCCATTATATTATATTATATTATATTATATTATATTATATTATATTATATTATATTATATTATATTATATTATATTATATTATTAAGGCAAAGTTATACTCAGTGTATACTCAATGCAGTAGACTAACAAGCTTGGTCCTTACCATTGACCTCCTTACCAGCCTGCTGCCTTTAGTCATTGGTTAGACAACGTGCTATTAACATTTTGCTAGACAACTCTATAATTGCCTAACGACGGCTGACAGGCTGATTATACCATTCAGGAAAAATTCAATACTTTTTGACACACATTGATCATTACTAACAGTTGGAATACATATCTGTGAGAGGGAACTCGTTCAGTGTTTTGTACAATTTTTTCTGAATGCAAATAACTGATACCAGGTGTGTATTTTAGTGATAAGCTTTTTAAAATGGTTTCCCAAGGTGTATGTGATTACAGTACACAAAACCTTATATTTTTATGACAGATATCAGCGGCAGAAAAAACTAAAAATAGAGAGACAGAAAGAGTAAGAGCCTTGTGTGTTGTATATCATCCATTATTAATATATGAATATTCCAATTGCATGGGGGAATTTTGACAGTCCTGCAGTTTCGGTGGTCCTAGTGAACACATTCAGCAGTTTTCTGAAAGCACTGGTTATTATTGACCCATGGTACACACACAGCACATTTTTTTCATGTTTTCAGGCATTTTGTTTTTCAGTGTGTGTTATGTTTTGTGTTGTTTTGTTTAACTATTATTTACTATTATATATTTACAATTTTTTACTAGCTTTTGTTCCTTTGTACGTTATCTACAACTTATGGAATCAGATCAATGCCATAAATATTTTTTATCTGTAATATAGATTTTGTATCTGTAATATAGATTTTGTATCTGTGAAACCATCTACACTTTCAAAACCTTTCTACAGATATGGATTTCAAATATGAAATGTATTTACACTTTCAAAAACTATCTACACTTTCAAAAACTATCTTCACTTTCAAAATCTATCTGCAGATACGGATTTCAGTTACGAATTACGGATACGGATACGGATTTCAAATACGAAACCTATCTTCACTTTCAAAAACTCTCTAGAGATACGGATTTCAGTTACGAATTACGGATTTCAGTTACGAATTATGGCAGTGTTTTTACATCCTTTAAAAGAGCCAATCAGCGCTTTTGGCAGATTTTCTAAAGCGCCAATCAACACATTGTGTCCTCCTGTACTGACTAGCCAATCAGTGCTAGCTTGCTGTGCCCTTGATCAACAGTTGCTAAACTGAAGAGAGGAAGCTTATGTCTAGCCTATAGAGTAACTACGTGAGACTGAGAAATGGCACAAGTAAGAAGGCCTATATTTGGAGTTGTAAGGTAATTGTAAAACGCACAATCACAGTCAGTGGTTTTCACTCCACACTTCATTCCACCTGTTTTTCAGATCCTTGTCGTTGCATGGAAGATATTATGATCTGCTTTGGTAGCTAACGAAAGCTAACGTTAGCATTTTTGTGACAGATCACCTATTCACACTTAATTAAGTTAACCATGAACAGTATTCATATGACCCATTATCACGATGAGAACATTTAGCAGACAGACTGCTATTGTCTTGTTCTCTAGACACATGCAGAGGTGGGGGTGGGGGTATAACATTAAGTGCATATGCATCCTCAACAACTGGATAATGACCAGCCTGATTTCAAAACCACCTTGCAATTTCATTTTCGTTTCTTTTCATGGCACTTTGGGGTAGCCTATTTGTAACCATTTTCTGAAGTCCTTGAAAACGCTTTATTGTGAATTTTTTTGTGGAAGCGAGTTTTACGCAGAGACACTAGTTATATCCATGGAAGTTGATGGAACAGTTGATCTAGACCAGGGGTAGCCAAACTAAGTAATTGGTTGAAAATTGATGCATTTTTCTGCATGGACCAAAAGCAAAAAACACAATAACCTAGAATCTAGTCACTTAAGCAAAACACGTACAGACTCATAGACAGCAGCCTCAATCAGTATGGCCCACGAAGATGTTGAAAATAACTGTTAACTGTTGATTTTCGCTTAAACCAGAAACCCCACATTTGTAATTTCTTGTACCTTTAACATTTACAGTCTTACACAGGACCAATCCATATCCATGACAAAGAACCATTATTGGAGAACCATTGTAACGGGCTCTTCTGCGTTGTGTTCTTTGTCTTTTCAATAAAATGGCCACGAACTGAACTTTTGCGTGTTTATTCCTGTACACACGAGACAATCAATAACACGTAGCTACTCCATAGGATAGACATTAGCTTCCTCTCTTCAGTTTACTTTTACATTTACATTTAGTCATTTAGCAGACGCTTTTGTCCAAAGTGATGTACAAGGGAGAGAACAATCAAGCTAAGAGCATTAAAAACCTTGTAACAATAAATACTGCTTTAAAAAAAAAAAAAAAAATAGAAAACGACATAGAAAGAATAGAAAAGAAGTGCGGGCCTGTTACTGCTTAAGTGCAGGTTAAGCCAAGGTGCCAGTTAGGAGGGGAGGTGCTCTCTGAAGAGTTGGGTCTTCAAGAGCTTCTTAAAGGTAGAGAGGGACGCTCCTGCTCTGGTAGTGCTAGGCAGGTCGTTCCACCAACGTGGAACTACAACTGAGAATAGTCTGGATTGCCTTGCTTGCACCGGGGGGCAGAGATGGGCAAAAATACATCACAATGTATTTTGATACAAAATACAAAATACCTCTCAAATAAATGTATCAAAATAAAATACAAAATACTGTTGCCAGAAAATGTAACAAAATACAATACATGTATTTTGTATTTTTAAAATACAGGAAATACTTTTTCTGAATTTTCAGTTTTCTCACAATTTGGTATAGCAGAACATTCAGGTTTGGGCTATTCGGTGGCGTAACGTAGTAACCACGGGGCCAGGTGCAGGCTATTATGACGGGCCCATGTCAGTGGTTCCGTATCCTTTTTTTCATGTTTGTAACCGCCGCCACAGGGCTCTCATTGCGATCTCTATGGCTTCTGGGAGGGCTATCCCCACCGTGCTTTCGTCATACGTAATTGCCAGGTAAAGACTAGGACGCGATCTGACCTGGGCGAGACTCTCCACTTTGTGAATGAGGTGGACCTCACCTAGGACGCGGGGCGAGATGCTCCACTTTGTGAATGAGGCGCGCCTCACCTAGGAAGCGATCTGGCACTCCGCGCCGATGAGACTCTTTTTAAAGATCTTAGCCTACTATAAATGTTGTTGAGACTCTTACTAAAGATCTTACTCATTCTCACAGAGACAAAACAATACACGTAGCCTACTATAAACGTTCTTGAGATTTTTATTAAGCTGAAAGTCGGTAACAAAACAGAGACTAATAGCTACACGTCAAGCAATGTCATTTATTTCCTAAAATACGTTTTACGAATCCAACTTACATTACCACTGCACACTCACAACCTTACAGATAACGTATAGAAGTTGTACTAGCATTTGTATTCAAAGTTTACACTTTAATCTACCAAAGTACTCACCGTTTAACAATACAACTTCCACAAGTTACAGATTATCTTTGACAACATTGGCGCCCACATGTGATTGACAACACTGGCGCACACATCACACAGATAAATTACTGTGTAGCTATTTGTTTTGTCTCTGTGAGAATGGGTAAGATCTTTAGTAAGAGTCTCAACAATGTTTATAGTAGGCCAAGATCTTTAATAAGAGTCTCATGTGCGCCCCGGCCCCTGCCTCTATGCAATGCGGCGCGAAGTGCCAGATCGTGTCCTAGGTGAGGCGCGCCTCATTCACAAAGTGGAGCGTCTCGTCCAGGCGCGGAGTGCCAGATCGCGTCCCGGACCTTAGCTCTAATTGCGTATAATCACACAGCTTCCATCAAGTCACATTGTGTATAGATGGCTAACGTTCAGTGCAACAACTCGATTCGCTCTTTGAAAGAACCTCCTTTAGGTCGGTGTACTAATGAAGATAAATTGACAAGGATCAAGACAGCTTTCTAAGTTTTCGACCACAACTCTGTTTTGTGAAAAAAATTGATTTAACATGAGCGTCAATGAGAGAGATCTGGGATGATTTCCTTTACACCCCATAAAGGGGCGGGCCATAAGAAGCAACACTTTTGGCAAATTGACTGATTCGACAATGACATTCAGAGGCAGATCAGATGGTCTCGTGGACCGGTAGAATCCGACAGAAAAAAAATCTCCTTCTGCCTAAACACTGGAGAAAGTAATTTGAGTAGCCTATTTTAAATACAAAATTACTCCACCCTAAAGTATTTTGTTACAAATTACAATCGATTTTTTATCGGCCCTATCAAATACAAATTACAAAATACTCAAAAGCAAATTAACTTGTATTTCAAATACAAGTAATTGAAATACTGCCCATCTCTGACCGGGGGCAGTGCCAGACGACCCTCACTGGATGAGCGCAGCGTCCTGGGTGTAACATTTGCCCTTACAAGAGCATTTAGGTAGGTGGGAGCAGACCCAGTAAGTACTTTGTAGGCAAGCATAAGTGACTTGAATTTGATGCGAGCAGCTACCGGCAGCCAGTGGAGCTCAGTGAGTAGCGGGGTGACATGTGCCCTCTTTGGTTGGTTGAACACCAGACGCGCCGCCGCATTCTGGATCATCTGTAGTGGTTTTACCGCGCATGCCGGCAGGCCCGTTAGGAGGGCGTTGCGGTAGTCGAGGCGGGAACTCACCAAGGTTTGCACCAGCAGCTGGGTGGCATACTGGGTTAGGTACGGCCTGATTTTGCGGATGTTGTAAAGCGCAAAGCAGC
>NC_137911.1:10916302-10998802 GCF_963457725.1 Sprattus sprattus
CTCATGGGTAGAAACTGAGTGAGGAGAAACGAAATTCAGTGGCCAAAAAAAACTTTAACCTCCAAAATCCAGGACAAATTAAAGGCCTGTGCTTGTCCTGTGTGTCCAGGTCTTCCTCTCAACCGTATGTCTGATTGCTGCGGAACTCCCCTATCCTCTCCTCTCCTCTTCACCTTTCCTCCCCTCCCCTCCCCTCCCCTCCTCCTCTCTTTTCTTCTCATCTTCTCTATTGTATTCCCGTTCTCCTCTTTTCCCACTACTCTACTCTCCTCCTCTTTCCTCACATCTCCTCTCCCCTTCTCCCCGCTCCTCTCCTCTTCTTTCCTCTCGTCTCGTCTCCCCTACTCTCCGCTCCTGACGTCTACTCTCCTCTCCACTCCTCCATGGACTCTGAGTGGCTGCTGACCGGAGCATTGATTGTTATGGAGCTTCCAGCGCCCCCCTCCACCCCTCCCTCTGCTGTGGCAGCCAGGGGCTTCATCCTCTCCGGGCAGGCTTGACTCAGCCGGCTTGCCTATTACTGTCAAATAGCAGGTCTCACCCCAACCCAAGGCCTCCCACTTTGGTGTGATATTGCCATGGCCTGACCTCATTTCGGGTTGAAAACATCAAATGTGGTACACAGTGCCCCCAGAAAGGGCTCAGAAGCAAAAGTGAGGACCTTCAAAGTCATTTTTATTAGTTTTTAAAAAGAAGACTGATGACAAATGTCAATAGATTAATTGACTTAACTTGTGAATAAAATATTGAGGAGAGGGATTTATAGATTCTTATTTGGACATGAAGCGCAATAAGATTTGGTTCATAATGTACTGAAATTACTTTGGTTGTATGGTCTTTGTGTGATACATTTCTTTGTTTGAAAATATCTGTTAAACAAATTGCTTTGGAGGAGGTAGACTATGTGCTTAAATGAGCCAAAGGCTTTTGCATTGTGTAAGGCTCAGTAAACAAGTCTCGCCTGTCACTTAGGAAGAAAAGAAAACTTCTGAACATCCTCCCTGCTCTCAACTTGATAAACACATTGTGCATCTGTTAGAGCCAGTCACAGCACTTTTATTTAAAATTTTTTAAAGACATGGCAAGAACCTTGCCATTCATCCACCACATCCTGCGAGCTCTTCTCTCTCACTCACACAACACACACTCCCCCTCCTCTCTCTCACTCTCTCTTTCACTCTCTAACCCTTTCTTTCTCTATCTCGCTCTCTCCACCTCACCACTATTCTACCCCTTTGCTCTGCACGCACAGCAGTCAGACAATATGGTATTGCTGTATCTGTTCTGTAGCATTGATGTGCACTATCTCTCCTTCCCCCTCTGTTTCTCTTCCCCTCTCTTTTTCACGCTCTCTTTCTCTCTTTTTCTCTCTCTTTATCTCTATCTCTTCCACGCTCTCTCTCTCTCTGTCTCTCTCTCGTTCTTTCTCTCTCTCTCTCTCCACGCTCTCTCTCTCTCTCTCTCTCCAGATTAAAGTCATCCCTGATCACGTCCACATGTCCACAAAGCAGGAAATCCAATCTGGCCCCACATAGATTCACTCTCAGCACATCTCTGTGTCTGTTAATGTGTAACCGAGGAACACCATCCGGATATAAAGGGCCAAGGAAGATGGAAAACCATCCGGGTATAAAGGGCCAAGGGAATGGGATTCTTGCCACTTACCACAGCTTCTGCCGAATGACCTCTCTCTCTCCCTCTCTCTTTCTTTCTCTCACACTCTTTCTTTTTCTCTCTCCCTCTCTTCCTCACATGACCTCTCTCTCTTTATCTCTTTAAGCCTTTCTTTCTCATGCCCCTCCCCCCCCCCCTCTCTCTGTTTGCCTGTCTCTCTCCCTATCTGCCTTGTTGTCGTTTTCTGAATATCCCATTTTGAGCATGATCTCTTGTTCCCCTTGTCCTCCTCCAAATTAAAATATTCCATGGAGAAAAAGTCCAAGGATGCCACATACAGGCCTAACAGCACGAAGATACACCAAATAATCCATTTCAAATTACAACACACGGGAGACAAACTGATCATGTTTAGTATAAATAGCTTTCTCAGGTAAAGCCATTGCGGTAGTGTGGATTTTTATTCTGTACATCGTATCACTGCCAAAACTCACTGATCTGCTCGCATGGCAAGGCAGGTAAGATTTCGAACACGGAGAGGGAGGGGAGATGGGGTATGGGCAAGCAGTTGTCATGGTGCCCAGGTTTGTGGCTTTTTGTGGCTAATCTCTCATGCTTAATCCACTTGTAAATGTCCCAGGTGTCCCCAGCAGGTGAGGATCTTGGCACCTGGGGACGACATCAAGGAGAGGCACGGTTTACATCCCTGAGATCACTTGGTACCTATTTGTCACATTTGTGTGAGAGTGAACGGGAATGCTGGCATGTGAAACCGAAACAGCTTATATGTCTCCCCTGTAGCTTGTGTTAATCCTTTTAGCACAAAAACCTGCACGTGACTTTACACTTAGTCTACTGAAATACATACTGTACTGTACACTGACACTGTACAAGTCATCACAGATACTGTAGTTCTTACATGTTTTATCTAGTGCAGAGCCTATGTATTGTATGTACCATATAGATTCTGTATGCGACTCCAAGCAGTGGCTTTGCACTCTGATATGTTCTCGTTTACGTAATATGTTTAATACTGTATTTTGTTGTTTTTCATTAACGCCAACTGCACATACCACTTTCAAACTCACAAAACTTTGAGGCTGACGTTTCTTTATTCTGTCTTCTATACCCCCCCCCCCATCCCAACTTTAATATCTATTTGAATTGAGAGCAAAAAGCATTTATGAAACAAGAGGCACCAAATGAAGCAAACAGCCGAGATCAAGAGGCTAATAGTTGCCTGCTTGTGCTCTCTCAAATTTCAGGAGCGCCCCAAAGCTGGATAATTCAATCTGCTAGGGCAGCCTTAGCAATAGGTCCACACTGTAAGGATGTGTGTGACATGAAACAAGGCATTTGGTCAACATGCTCTAGCTCCTCGGGGCGGTTTTTATTTCCACTCTCTTCATCTGGACAACAAAACGCTCTCTTCTGACCTCATCTGCATTAATTGTTGGGGGTTTGCATCATTCAGTTACGTGCTCCGTTGTAGTTTGTATTTGGGGTAAATGTTTTGGTTCAAGCTTAGAACCATTTCTTCAATATTGTGTAAGAGCTTAATCAAATCAGTACTGATGTGAAGAACTAAGCATTGGGTTGAGCTACATACCACAAGAGTCAATGTTCTCTTTAATAATTTGGTATTTTTAAATTACATTTTTATACCATTCCTCATCAACATTTACATGGATCTTTTCACTGTTTGGTGCTCTTGGGAAAGGTTTGTGAGTGTGTGTGTGTGTGTGTGTGTGTGTGTGTGTGTGTGTGTGTGTGTTTGTGTGTGTGTGTGTGTGTGTGTGTGCGTGTGTGTGTGTGTGTGTGTGTGTGCAAGGGGGCCAAATGACTTGGATGGTGCCTACATCTAGACATGTGCAAACGATGTCTAGTAGGCAGTGCTGCTCTCTCAATATTTATTGCGCTCCACATCTGCTAGCCTGACCTTAGTGAAATATGCCCTGGCCTCCAAACCTCTACATCATTAAAAAGGGAAGTGCAGGGAAAGAATATGCATGAACCGAGTTGCCTATCTATATCAATCACTCTCCATTCTCCCTCCCCAACACACACACACACACACACACACACACACTCACACCCTCTTTCCATGCTGTCTAAAAATAAAGCCAATGTGCTTCTACTGACTACCTCTTCATCAATGAATAACTCTAATGATCGCCGGCGTGGCAGTGCAGACACAGAGAGGCTATGTGTGTATGTGCGCACCCCCGCCCTCTCACACACTCGCACACTCACACCTCAGCCCCTTAATGATGATGAGAGCTCGACTGGAGCTGTTGGAGGAGAGGCACAGGTTAGACCGAGATCAGGGGTTTCGCTCCCAGAGGTGTGAATGCTGATGAAATATCTTCCCCATTTTTTTCCTTTCCCTGTGCGGTGATTGGCCTCGGATGAAAGCACCTGCTAAAACGCCTGTATGTGAATTGGCGGGAGAGAGAGAGAGAATGAGAGAAAGAGAGTGGGAGAGAGAGCCCTGCCCATCACTGCTGAGCACAAAGGAGATGACACTGCCAATGCTTCCTGGAATCAGAGCAGGGTAGGGAGGTCTTCAGTGTGGCTGATGCAGGATAGTAACTGCGGCAGGTTTTAGGACAGAAATGGGACGGAGGAGGATGGATAGAGTGAAGGAGGAAAAAAGATGAGCTTCGATGATGAGGAGATTAAATTTACCAGACAGGCAGCCAAAGTGCAATTTCTCTGTTGGTCGCATGTTCTCAGGCATGGGAGAGGGTAAGGGGAGAAATATGAATCTGCTCGCTTCTCTAATTCCCTCCGTCCTGAGCTCTTAGAGCTGATTTCACAAAGCCTTTTTCTTTTTCTGGGGGGCAGCACAATAGCAGCCACTGCAGTAATGCCTCCTTTTTTTCCTGCAGATGCTGATGAGACATAAAACATTCCCTACTTTGGCTTTTTGAATCTCTCAGCCCTCATAGTTGTAGAGTGAGGAAGGTTGGCTTTTCAGATAGTATGTTTTGGAATTATTTCAGCTGAACCCCCTGCATAAACATACTACAATCATATAAATGCTATATAACTTCATATGGCTTTGTAAGAGATTATTTTCCAACACTATAAATGTGACAGTAAACGTTACAATATCTTTGCTTACCCTTGTAAAGACACTATATTTTCATTCTTAAACAAGTGTTTACACAAACTGTGTGCTTGCCTCACATTAGACTTCAAAAGGGCACAAGAATTTTCTCTGCCCAATTAGCATGATTGAAACCGGTCAGAGAGAAAGTAAGGCCCTGGGAATCTAGGCTTACTTAGTGCCCTAGGGCAGTGTTTCTCAACCACTGAAGCCCTTTCTAGTGGGCCGCAAACATTGTTGAAGCTAATTTTCCAATGATCTTGTTCGAACTTTACAGTGTCATCAAGTCGAGGCACTCAGTTAAGGTTACGTTATACTCTGTGGCGATATTAACAGAAAAATTTAGAAATGACAGCACTCGTAATTCCATCAGGGTAATGCGCTTTTTTTTACCCTGTGTGTGTTCTCCTGTGTTGCCTATACTGGACCACTACAAAAGGGTAAGGGATAATGGGTTAACATGAGGATAAGGGGTACAGTCACTTAATGATACGTCAATCAGTTTAAAAAAAGACTGTGTGTCGGGGTGTGTTGATGATAGTACGTCACATTTTATATAAGATAGTGTGGGAACATAATTATAAGGATTTACATCGACAAAAAAAGGTGTTCTGTGCATCATAAGCATGGTCTCACAGTTCACACTCTTCATTCTAAAGTGAAAACAGGCTCCATTGAGCAAGCATGGCTATGCAGCACTTAAACTGTACACCTACATACATCGAACTGGGATTCTATGCACACATTGACTTAATGCCTGTATCTGACACACCGTCCTTATCACTCACTGAATGGCAGCTACAGTATGACCAAAGAGGAAAAAAGTAGCTCCTTCTGTAGCCCCCCCCCCCCCCGACACACAGCCACCCCACCCCATCCCTCAAGGAGTCTGTCACTCACACACATGAACATTCCTCACAAAGCCATACATTTAATCATGTTTTACCGCATCGGCTATGCATCGCAGTGTTCCTGTTTGCCTGAACGGACAGTGGAGGAGACACGCTGTTGTCGATTACACATGCAGGAATGTTATTTTTGTCAGCATTATCCCCATGGATGAGAGGCATGAAGAAGACTTGAGGGTCAGGGGGGAGGACACTACCATATGCATGATGCATAACAATATGGGGAGATGGGGGAAGGAGTACAGACAGAGAGAGAAAGAGACAGAGAGGAAAAGGGAGGGAGAGAAAGAAAGAGGGTCAGAAAAAAAACTAAAGCGGAAGAGCATACACATGATGTTTACGAAAAATTAGTGCTCAAATATTCCATCAGCTCAGTACTCTAGAATGGCATTGCAAACAGCCTGTTCTCTCTCCTTACAATGGCACTGTTTATGGGAGTGCTGTACATGCCGTCTGTTGGAGGGTAAACAAATGGCGTGATTGATGTGGCGCAGGCCACTGCCTTGTGAGACTGCAGTACACTGTGCTTTGAGCGCTCATCCAAGTCTCAGGGCCTTTGTGTAAATTTACTCAGAAAGAACTGTGTGTCATACTGGCCAAGAAACCAGACCAAAGAAAAAAAATAAGTGTTTTTCCTGGCCTTGAACTATAGCCCCTGACTTCCATGTGCCCATGAAGTTTACGATTCTCTTTCTGCTGGGCCTTTTTGTGTTGTCACAATACAAACACAGTGGCAACTGTGAACATAAAAAAAATAGCACAAAAAAAAAAAACGCATTCATTCGTGTTGCACATTCAGAACGAGCTAAAAGTCTTGGCAGGCCATTAAAAACGCATCTTCTGACATGCGGATGATTCAGTGATTAAAAGACAGGGCCTGAAAGTTTTGTTCAGAGACTTGCATTAATTGAAGTCATAATCACCTTGGCAATTAGGCTAATTGAGATGAAACAGGAAGGATTCCCACAGGTTCTCCATATCTCACCCTTCTCATCCCCGTTCTCTCCACCACCACCAAAGCCGCACACCTGAAGTGACTGGAGGGGGGAGGGGGGAGGGTTGTTTCATGTGAGAACAAATAAAATGGCCCTAGCTTTGTTCTCTTTTATGCTTCTAAAATGTAACGACACACATGGTTTTCCCTCTGTCTATCTCTCCCTCTCTCTGTCTCTGTCTTTCTCTGTCTTTCTCTTAATTTCCCCCCATCTATTTACCTCTCTCTCTCTCTACCTCTCTATCTCTCTACCACTCCCATACTCTTGTTCTTGTTCACCTTGTGGTTAAAAACCACAGCAAAATAAAAACAACAACAAAACAGGTGAGAGGATGAGTCTGAAAAGAGGTGCCATAGCATGGCAATGCAGCTGACATCTCTCTGCCCTCTCAGTGTTCTACCCATGCACTCTTTTTTTTTGTGTGCTATTTTTATGTTTTTGATTTGGTGTCACCTGTGTCATGTGTCTGTAAGGCAAGGCGCCAATCAGGGCTGCTGCAGCTGTTGATGTAGACAGTGAGTTTGACATCTCTGATGCCTTTCAGAGCAACACAGACGGGTATTAAATCTTCAACACCAAGGAGAGCATCCACAATATCGAACTGATGGAACTAAAGATTGGAGTGAGATGGAGATGGAGAGAGAGAGAGTAAAATAAACCAACAGACAGACAGACAGACAGACAGACAGACAGACAGACAGACAGACAGACAGACAGACAGACAGACAGACAGACAGACAGAGACAGCTGTACTTATAAAAGTGAAAAACAATTCTCTGAATCTGCAGTTCTGCAGGACAAATACACTCTAAAGTAGATGTACTCTGTCACGTACATTCGCATTAACACACACAGAGATGTACAAATACACACACAGACACACACACACACACACACACACACATACAGTCAAAGAAAGACTTGCCAAAAGTCCAATTTTCTATCCTCAGGTAAGCTAATGTGGCAGTGGAGGACAAGGCCTCTCTCTCATTTCAAGTCAGCACTACTTTCCTTGAACCCTTTCAGGCTGAGCGCTTTTCTGTTTACCTCCGAGCAGTTGTAAACCGCACTGAGCCACGGTGAGGGCTGCACTGTGCTGGAGGGAGGATGCCTTGTGCTTGACAACTGCCTCATAAACCGTTGCCTGACCACAAAATCTGAGCTTCAGAGCCATAACCAATGAGATGCACTTTCAGTGCTTTCTCACCGTTTCCTCCACTGAACTTTTCAAGGTTTGTCCTTACACGACCACTCCTTTCATTTGTGGCTCAAGGTCTGGAGAGGTTCGTGAAGGACATCGGCAACGAAGAGGCAACCATTAAATATCATTTGACACGTTGCTCTAAAGGCCACAACAACCCAACTTGAAAGGGAAATCATCTGAAGTGCACCGGGTCTTTCAGCCCAGCGCGTTTGAACATTTGATCTCGTTGAGCATCTGATGTTCTAATCATCGTCGACAGGTGACAGTCGTGACATTTCCTCAACCTTTGTTTTTCATCCAACCTTAGTTTCAACGCCACTCTTGACAACCTTTGTTTCACCACACCTCTTTGTTGCAGACCCCCCCCCCCCCCCCCCGTCTTTTTCCAGCTTGCAGTCCCTTCTGTACCCGCACTGCGTAACCTGAAACTCCTCTCCTCGCCTAAGGCCTTTTTACTATTCCATTCACGAGGGACGCTGGGTGAAAGGCACTCGTTGACAGACAAAAGGAAACAATTCCCAAATGTTTATGAATATGCAATGGGACTGTCGCCAAGACAAGGGGAAAGATATGGAGAGGAGAGGGCGAAAAAAGACATAATATCCACAGAAGATATATGCGTCTTGACAATCCACACATGCCTGGCGCACCAGTGTCATTAAGATGCCAGTCATGATTTGTACCCTGCCAGACTCGGCCCTCATATATAATTATGAATTAGATGTCGATCACAAACCGCGAGGGACTCCCTAGTAGCCGCACACACACAGAGCTCGGCGGTATGAAGACAGTGGGAATAAAGGCAAGGTGTCGAGGAAACGAGGGCTGACACCTCTATTGATGCTCTGTCTGCCCGAGCGTGGCGAGGCGCGTGGTATGTGTGCGTGTGTACACGCGGATGTGTTAGATAAATCAGTGCAGTCGAGGCAAACGCATGACAGAGCGTTCATTTTCTCCCTCACTTGAACAGCAGCGACCGGCTGCCAGGACGTCTCGGCCAGTTGTTGTCACGAACACCCCCCCCCCATGCCCAGCCCCCACACACACAAACACACATGACAAGTGTCTGCTCACAGAGGCGCACCACTGATGCAGTAGGGAGTGCTGACTGACCCATCTGTGTCATCTCCCTCTGATGCAGACACCCAGAACAAATGCACAGGATACGTGTTCATCCTTGAGAACTCTCTATCCACTCTCTGAATAGCGCCAACAAAGCCGACCCGTGGTGAATACCAAGCTATGTCCCAGCAAGCATCAAATGAACACATGTATTCCTCTGGGGAATTCCATACTCTTGTATATATTGCTGTTTCCAAAGGGTGATTAAGCTTATAGGAGGAAGTAGAAAAGAGAAAACTGTGGCTCCTTTGAACCTGTGAGCCATTTTTTCAGTGTGTATACCTAAAGCAATCAATAATCCACGCAGAGCTAATTACATTTTTTGAGGAACTTCTCTGTGTCAGTGTGAATTATGATTTCTTCAGTGAACCACCTGAAGGTCAGAAAAAGGAATACACACACACACACACACACACACACACACACACACACACACACGTACACACACACACACACACACACACACACGTACACACACACACAGACACACACACACACACACACACACACACACACGTACACACACACACACACACACAGTGGGATGCTGGTGTTTCCTAAGAAAAAAAGTCTTCCCATAGTGCATTTCTCCATCACTCTAAACATCTGACGCCACGCAGGGAGCAAATGCCTTCTCCACGTTATTGTGTCGGCAGGGATTGGTATCGAAGTCAGTCACGCACGCACCTTATTTTCTATTCAATGAGGCACGTTAACAGAGAGATAGAGCAAACCAACACACTGCATCCCATGCCTCTCAGACGTCCCCCGGGATGCCAAGCCTTGTCTCACTCTTCTTGATTATATGTGCAAAGGTGGAAAAAACATCCACCTGAGACTGCCGCTAAACCAACAATTTTTCAGCCCTAATGTACCGTTGTATTGCGGCTGCCCCGTGGAGCAAGGGAGGGAGGAAGATAAATAGAGAGAGAGCAATAAGCACAACAGACACATGGAGGAGCTGGGGAAAGAAAAGAGGAAGAAAAATGGGGTGGGGAGAGCGATGCCAGAGAGACAGTTGTGGAAAGGGAAGGGAGAGAGGGAGGGTGAGAGAGGGAGGAAGGTGTGGCAGAGGGAAAGAGAGAGAGTGTACTTCCAGGCGGTTGTTTCCTCATTCATGAGAAATCTAATAGTGGTCTGGAGGCTCCTGGGGGCCCCTGGCTGCATTCCATTCTAGCCCATTCCCTGAGGAGAACACCATGGCCCAACATGACTCACGCCCCCAAGACTGTCTGGGCCTCTCTGGCTCTCTGCATCTGTGATAAGTGTCCTTCTTTTCCTTATCAGTCTCCTGTGATACCTGCTTTTTTTTCTCAGCGGCTCTTCTTCTTCAGACTCTCTCTCTCTCTCTCTCTCTCTCTCTCTCTCTCTCTTTTCCTGTCGATGTGTGCATCGTCTCTCTCTGTCTCTCACCATCACTAAAACACACTTAATAATGGCCATCCTAGCACACCTCATTGGGACCAGCACTGCAGAGGCCTAGAAAAGGTTATCTGTAATAGGATGATGAGTTGAAGGTTCAGGCTTTGGCATTTTACCCTTTAAGGAGCAGAATGGAGAAGGTGAACTTGTGTCAGTCATATCCGATAAGGGAAAAAGATATTGCATTCACTGTATGTGACGGCGTGAGTAAGATGTCAGGAAGGAGGGAACCGGAGGGCATCATCTCTATCGCAATCTATCGTGATGTTTCAAGTGAAGCACCAGTTTCAGACAGTCCACAACACATAAGCACATACCCACATGTGTGTGAGTATTTTACAAACACACACATACATTACACACACTGAGACTATGAACATGCTGATATCAATGCACACTTCTATGATGAGCTCTGATGAAAGAAAGATAAACCAGTGAACTTGGCAACAGTTTCTCTTCCATAGTGATATTCTGGAGTGGCGCGTCAGCACTGTGAATCTTCGAGTGTATCGCTGCAAGACTTGACATGTTGCATTTTCATATCCCATAATTCCTCATTCTGTGTCCTCTTGTGAAGAGTCAAGCTTTGCAGTCTGAAAAGTTCTATTCCAAACACAAAGTTTCACAAGTCACGACTAGGTCGCTGTGCTCAGTAAGCCTACCCCTTTTGCAAACAAACAAAAGCCTGAATCGCTGCTGTGCTATTTTTAAAAAATATCTCGATAACAGCAACAACAACAAAAAAGAGAAAAGCCTTTCATACGCAGATATCCATTGTATAAACAGAAGCCACTGCCACAGGTGTTCCGTGTCTATAAATGGTTGGAACAAAAAAAAAATCAATCTAAGACTGGGAACAAGCCTCAGGGAACGGTTGATGGCGGCATCATCTTTACGTAGGGAAAAAGACCAAGCCCATCATTATGTCTTTACAGGGGGGTGGCACGTGGGATGCTTTCTGTAGTCCCCTATCAACGTTGTGTCAGGTTATTAACATCAGCTAGCTTCCAAAAAAAACTTTCAGCCAGACGGTTTCACTGCACCCCTGGAAGATTGCTGGCACCAGAGATAGGCATGACACAGAAACCTATTTTGTGATGATTGAATTCCTCTCCCCGAAACCCTCAATGCGCCTGAAGAATAGTTTGCTGTCTGTTCTGGTTTAATGGAAGCGAATTGGTTCACCCAGCCTCAGACAGATACCTCATAAACCGGCCAACTTCTCCATCTGTTTCATCGCACATTATTATCAGTCCCACATACTGATTGAATTTCCCCCACAAAGGCACACAGAAACATACTATAACACTGATGATCTTCTGTCCACTGAAGTCTCTCTAGGTACCTACATTCTCCATATCACAACCAATTAAAATTGATATAAATGTATATTTAACCACAATATATTTTGGACGTTGGATATCAAGTGGAACATCCGTGCATAAAGATATTGATCCCTGGATAAAGCGTTTCCTTGGTTGGCTTCACACATGAATATGTGGCAACAGCTGACCACAGAGGTTGTGATTTACGGAGCAGTGGTCATCTCCCCTCTGTGGCCACAGGAGTCGCATCTGGCATCTCAAATAATCTAGGTTCTTAATAAAAGGGAACAGAAACCCCTCAAATTCAGTGATATTCTATTTGACAAACCGACAGTGGCTATTTAACTAATATTCAAAAAACTTTCACATTTCAAATACCTGTCAGTGAAATTGAAAACAAAACCTGGCCGTAACCTCATCCTAACAGTAACCCCCAAACCAATAGGAATACTGCTTGTAAACATCTATGTCAACAGTATCTCAGAATATGGTATAATGGCTGTTTACAATGCCATAAAATAAAGTAGGAACAGGTGGACTGAAACATTAAACTTCCACAGGAAAGCAGGGCGTAGAGCTGGGAATCATTATTTTCTGATGACAGTAAACCTAAGTCGGTTGCTTTCACACGTAAAGTACACATGAGCTGCCAGCAGTGCGCTGCAGTGAGTGGAGTGTGGATATAATGAAACATAAGTGAGCCCATTCAGTGCTTTAACGATCAGCTTGGAGAACAACTCACCACTGCATGAGCTGACCTCCGCACCTGAGACCACAGGGCTGGACACAGACACAGCAGTCTCCTCCCTGTCAGGCTGCATCAGACATCAGACGGATGTGCAGACACTGCGTGCTGAGACTATTTTCTATTCCTTGACCAAGTAAGGGTGCAAAACACATCATATCTTAAGTGACCTGGCCTGTCTTGTCTGTTCAATTCAATTCCTCACACTTCTGTGTGTGTTTGTGTGTGTGTGTGTGTGTGTGTGTGTGTGTGTGTGTGTGTGTGTGTGTGTGTGTGTGTGTGTGTGTGTGTGTGTGTGTGTATGTGTGTCTGTGTTGGAAAAGCAAGGGGTTGCCAGTGTGTGAGTGCAGTGGTGAAGACACCAAGTGGAACTCTTGTATCAAATTCCAGAATCTTGGTTGTTCAGAGTTCCGACCATCACCACAATTCTTGTTAGACAGACCCTTTGGGGCTCCTCACTCCTCTATGTGACCCATGCTCTCCAAGGGCTTAAATATTACAAAAGAAGAAAGAAAGCACTTCACAATTTACATTGCCTGTTCTGAGAAGTGCAGACCATGGGGAAATGACTGAGGTACTCCTGAATACAGCAAATCCCTTTATGTTCTTTTAAACTACCACTGTAACCTATCCACAGTGTGTCAGCAATCAATCACTTAATGCATCACTGTACAAGAGGCACCATCTGGCATTGTTTCAGTGATGGATGCTTACCAGATGAACTGTTTCAAAAAACCTCAGGAGAGATGCTAAGAAAAATGCTTAGAGAGCACCTAAAAATAGAGCCATTGTCCACTCTCTGTCTCCCCCTGGGGGAAGCCTGCTCTCCCCTAAATCACCAAGCCACTCCCATTATTAATGCAAGAAAGTGATGGAATGGACTGTATTCTTTTTTCTTTGGCATACTACATTTTGTAAGGTTTAAATACATTCAGGACTATGCAAGATAGCCAAAATCGATGGAAAAACCCCAGGCTATAAGACGTGTCTGAATTTTATTAGAGAGATGAATGTATATGAGTGGTAAACATTATTAATTTGAATCCATACAAATTAACAAATAACCTCCAATATAACCAAACAGTATACAGTATAAGCTATAATGCATGGCACACAAGGAGCTAAATGAATGGTTCATTCATTTAAAGTTTAGTATTTCAATAAAAGGTAAGCTTAAATGTTACAAGTATCAGTCAAACTGAATGTGAGGCAAACAAAAACAAATGGACAAGAACAACTGTAAACTAGAATGCGTTTCGTGAACGAACTGCAAGAGTGTGCTTGCTCTGTTGCGGCTATGACCGAGAGAACAAGTGCCTTGGAATTGGGGCAGGTGTCAGCTCTCCAGCTCTCCCTGCTGGATGAGCATGCACAAATGAGTGTGCATGAGTGAGTATGCATGAGTGAGTAAACATGAGTGAGTATGCATGAGTGAGTATGCATGAGTGAGTATGCATGAGTGAGTAAACATGAGTGAGTATGCATGAGTGAGTAAACATGAGTGAGTATGCATGAGTGAGTATGCATGAGTGAGTAAACATGAGTGAGTATGCATGAGTGAGTATGCACGAGTGAGTAAACATGAGTGAGTATGCATGAGTGAGTATGCATGAGTGAGTAAACATGAGTGAGTATGCATGAGTGAGTAAACATGAGTGAGTATGCATGAGTGAGTAAACATGAGTGAGTATGCATGAGTGAGTAAACATGAGTGAGTAAACATGAGTGAGTATGCATGAGTGAGTATGCATGAGTGAGTATGCATGAGTGAGTCAAAATGAGTGAGTATGCATGAGTGAGTATGCACAAGTGAGTATGCATGAGTGAGTATGCACGAGTGAGTAAACATGAGTGAGTATGCATGAGTGAGTAAACATGAGTGAGTATGCATGAGTGAGTATGCATGAGTGAGTATGCATGAGTGAGTATGCACGAGTGAGTAAACATAAGTGAGTATGCATGAGTGAGTAGAGCCCTGGTATGGAAGGTGTCTCTTAATATTCCTAGTTATACAGTTGAATGGAGAGGGACAGAGAGAGAAGAGGAGCCCTCAGACCTTTGCGCAGGTGTCAGTGAAGCACAGGTGCAAGCCAGTTTAATGACCCTATTATGATGTCATAATGGCACAGAGTTCTGCCATGCAAGTCTATGGAGAAAAAAGGTGATGGAAAAAGAGGAATAAAAAAGGAGTGGCAAGGAGTACCGCCACGAAAAGATATAGCAGGTTGCACCAGATCGGGCCGGACGTTTCGGTGTTTGAACGGCGTCTGTACCTCGAACGGGCGAGGCATAGTTAGCTGCAAGAAAAACGGGGAGAATAAAGAAAGAAAGAAAGAAAACTTGACAACAACAATACTGTGCCCAATTCCCTTCGGGCAAGCACACTAATAAGAACAATTGATAAAACAGATTGGATGTCAATTCAAACAAATATTCTTAAATAATAAAATAAACCTGCTACCTTGAATGCATCAAATGTAAAGAAAATAAACGCAGAAGAGAGAGTGACTGAGATGGAGAGATGAGAGAGAGAGAAAAACAAAAAAGTGAGGGAGAGAGAAAAGTGAGAGAGAATGAGAGAAGGGAACCAGCAGAGAGGGGAGAGCAGAAAAAAAGAGAGTTAGAGAAGAGAGGAGAGTAGCTAAAGGAAGAGACTGAATGATACAGGACATCTGGTCTTATCCTCTAACCCATTCTATGCATCTGCCAAAGACCAATAACAACACCCTTTAGCCCAACAAAGCCCTTCATTGGGTGTCAGAGTTGGCTAGAGCAGAGGCGCCAAAGGAAGACTGATTAGTATGCGGCACCAAATGAAAAGTCACAAACACAATCATGAGCAGATACTTCAGATTGTAATGAAACCATGACCAGACTGCTGCCCACGTCACCAAGGATCAATTCAAGACCAAACATGAATATCTACATTCATATATGTAAATAGCTTGGAAATCACCACAACTCTTAGGTTCTTTCTGTGATAAAGGGGAAGGCTCTAGCAAGCAGCCAGGTGTTAAAGGAATGAAGGTACAGTAATTAGTTAAACTGGGATCGGGCTATGCTGTCTCTGATAGCACTCAACGCATGGGGGTTGCTGAGAATACAAACAAAGGAAGTTGTTGGTGAATGAAGATCAGAGAGGTCCTCTGATAAGATGCCATTTGGACCTCTGGTCAGAAAGTGGAAGTCTAGATGTCTGTGGATGTATCTGGATGTGTAGATTTTATCAGTTTCATTTTCAGAGCTCCTGCCGCCTTACAATTACAAACTGCTTATAGTACCAGATGTTTCACTATTCTTTCAGCTATCCCTGATGATCTGTTTATTGAGGTTGGCAACACGAGGGATTGGAGAAAGAGAGAGAGAGAAGAGAGAGAAACTAAATGAAATGAGAGAGAGAAGGAGGAAGGGAGAAATAGAGTTATGTAGTAATACATATGTTGAGTGTTTGAGTTCAGTTGTGCATCAGAATGACGTAATAATATACATGAACACATTTCTTTTGCAAACCCCACCTCCAATGAGGATATTAATAATCAAAATAATTCAAAAGCCTTCCATAACAATAACAAATCACTTAACTGACATCTAAAAGCATCATATCAAATAGAGTGTTTATTTCAAAATCACTATTATCCTCCTCTCTGTTGATAACTTCCCTCTTCATCTGCCAAATGACTTCATCTTAATCTTTATTCCTCATCCAAACAGAACAACAATAACAACATCAAAAGCCTGGGCTTGTGTAAACACAGCACCCCACAACTTGATGTTCTGTAAAGCGCCTTGTTCCGACAACATTGCACTATGTTTGCACCGCAGTACAAAACCCATGGAGTCACAGCAAAACACAATAAGCAGAAGAAGGCAAGAGTGAGGAGGAGGAGGAGGGAAGAGGCAATCATAGGAAATCTTCATCAGATAAAAAAGCTCGCCGTCAGCAACTCTGGCTCTGTCCATCATCTCCAAGGATGGGGCACCTGAGGTGTTTGAAGAAGAAAGTCATCTGGGGCAAATGTAGCAGAGGAGGCTGAGGGGAGCGAGCTGAAAATAGCACAGAGCTCTAGCTGGAGTCTTAGTACACGTGACCCCCCCCCCCATCCCAACACACACACACCACCACCACCACCTTTTCATCTTGAATCAATGTTTGCTTTGCATAATCATGAATAATGCATTGGGCGAAAGAAAAAAGGCTTAAAAGACGACTATGTAAATATTTAGTGCTTCCTTACAGGCCCAGTCTGGGTGCTTCATTACTGCCCCAATCTGGAAATGGATAAATAAATGGAACCTTATCAATGTGTGTTTCATGTATGTTTGTCTCTCCTTCATATGTTGCCTTATAACGCATTGCTTTGGACTCCTGCTGAGACGTAGCAAAGTGACATAGTTATTTTAAATAAAATGAACATTAACCAAAAAAAAAACAAGGAAAATGAGAAATGAGATGCCTCTTTTGCAATCAGTAACCATTCAACCTAGTTTATGAAGATCAGCTCCTAACATGGAATTAATTTCTGCTGATACTTAATATCATCAAATCTCCTTTATTTGCAAAATAAATATCTCTTCCAGCCCATGATAAATACCTCAGTATTCAGCCATTAAGTGGCGAATGCCTTTTTCTTTCCAAGTGCAAAAACTGTAGCGTGGTATGACAGGTTGTTTGTCTCCATAGCAGTTCCACAACATTTTTGTTAAATCAGTGGCACACATAGGAATCACTATCTGAAGCTCTTTATGGGTCCTGCATGCAAACAATCTTCTTCTTTTACCAACCACATAAAAAGAGTTTTCACATGTAAAATAATAAGCGACTCAAATGCATCATAAGTAACACCAGCATATTGTACATTCAAACTCTCTTTCTCTCTGTCTGCGTCTTTGAGTCTCCTGATGGTGTCTTGACTTGGGATGACATGGGATTTAGCAGCACACACCACATGTCTGTATGACATAGAGACAGGCCTTCCCTTCCTTTGGGGTTGAAGGGCCAATAACCGTGATGAATGAGTGATCTGTGGTGTGCATTGAGTCTATGAACATAAACTGTTCGGCTAATTGATGTGTATGCATGAACATGTATATGTATATGTATATGTATATGTATATGTATATGTATATGTATATGTATATGTATATGTATATGTATATGTATATGTATATGTGTGTGTGTGTGTGTGAGTGAGTGAGTGAGTGAGTGAGTGAGTGAGTGAGTGAGAGAGAGAAAGAGAGAGAGAGAGAGAGAGAGAGAGAGAGTGAGATTGTCGCAGGACATTTCAAGCACTGATAAAGCATGCATGCGTTGGCTATCATAAGAGTATTTTATCATGGCGATGCAAATGCCATGTGTGTATAATAATAATCTGAATTAAAGTTCATGCTTGTGAAATAAATGCATTTATATGTGTATGAGTGTTATATTCATTGGGATGTGCATGTGGGCCTTAGTGGTTCACGTTGCTGTGCTCACAATTTCGGAACAGCGGGCTTTCGGAACATTGACATGGAACCATTTGATTCAGTTCTACACTACTGTTCCACCCTGTTCTATACAGTCCTATACTCAGTGGTGGACAGTAACAAAGTAAATGTAATTCGTTCCTGTACTTAAGTAACATATCTATGTATCTGTACTTTACTCAATTATTTCTATTTGGTGAGACTTTATACTTTCACTCCACTACATTTCAAAGTGAAACTTCGTACCTTTTACTCCATTACATTAAGTAAAACCTCTCGTTCCTTTTTACCAAAGCGAATCAAATAATGAAAGGTCAAAGTGAGTTCACAATCGCAATTTTTCTTCACGTTTGGTAACACGTTTGGAAGCACGCGCCCTTAAAATAGCGTCTGAATACGCGCCACAGACTCAACACAATGCGCCTCTGACATTAGACTAGGTTTTTTCTGGTCTACGGCGCACTGTTGCTTTGAAACTGCAAAATACCACTTGCGCCTGAGAAACGCCTTCTCTGTTCCGCCCCGCCCATTTCGCACAAGTTCATTTTGCGCGCCTCTGGAGGAAAAATCCCGCTGTGCACCGGGTGCAAAATAGGAATGATACATGCGTCGGTGACAATGTCAATTGCGCTGGGTGCAAGATAGGGCCCTGACTGTTTTGGCTGTTTTTGCCCTTGCAGAGACTTTTACTTAATAAACAGTACTGATTAATGTCAAATAATCTTCAGTTTCTACTGATATCCAGTCCTGTAACACTCCATAATGTAAACACCATCATGTGTTTTTTTTCTGTTCACTTCAAACTCTTCCGTATGCCTGTGAGCCTCTCCCTGTCCTCGATATCTCTGCTATTTTTACTCCAATAGTCGTGGTTTAGTCACCGTGGCGTCAGCAGTGCTAATCAGGGCCGGGCCCTCAAGTGCTGCCGGTACCATCTGCGCCTGTCTCTCGAACCAGCGCACTTCAATCCGGTCCGACCACAAGAGGTCAGGTCAGTGGAGCTCGGTGTTTCTGCTGGCTGTGCAGGTCCACCTAGTGTGCCTCTTCAACACCCCGGCGGGAATCCAGAGAAAACAACGATAAAATCACGCTCTGCAAGTTTTTTTCCCTGTCAGCACCGGCAGTGCATTAGGAGGACACACGCGGACCACAAATATTGGGGGTGATTGCACTCTTGACATGTCGTCATAAAACGAGAGATCTGTGGTGCGGGAAACATAACTGTAATATGCATTATGCATAGTCTGACACGTTCTGAAACGTGCGTTTGTCATGCAATCTTATGCATATTCCCCAAGCATGTTACCACCGTTGTAATGTTTTACGTGGTCATGTATTACTTCTATAATCATGTCGCCGGAGGAATTTTCATCTGTAAATTGTGCCAGCAAATTCCATAAAACCAAAACAAGCTCTTTGTGACAGAATTATCCGGTTAATGTATGGCGTCAGTGTTTTCTTATGGCACACAGATGTTATGGGCTACTGAATATGTATGCCTACTCCTATGTTGTTATGTGTATTGTTAAATGTGCACTGAAGAGCGTACGTCATGTAATGTTGTGCCGTTTTTGCTATGCTAAGTATAGCAAGAGTGCAAAGGCAAATAGACAGATAACAAAATGCATTGATCTGTATGTAAGCATGGAATGTATTTAAGTGCCATATGAAACCCACGTTTGATTTCTCTACCGAGAGATCCCTCTTCCCAGGAGCCGCCGGCTGGCGTTGTGTGATGGGCAGATCTCTTTCGTCTCATCGCCCCACTGGACCCTCACTCGAGCAGAGCCGCCTCTGTGCAAACAGATATCCATCAGAAGTGACTGCAGCCTTATCGCCTCTCAAAACCATTCTTTCCACAGCGGTTAATTCTGACATACCCCTTAACAGAGGGGCGATAGGAGGACGGATGCAGTGGGGATGAGGGTGGGGGTCGGGTTGGGGTAGGTTGGGGTGGGGTGGGGTGGGGGCGAGAGAAATCAACTCCTGCACTCTGTTATAAAGAGAGATAGCTTTATCAAGGACATTCATCTCAGTCCTCCAATACCGGCAGGCTCCGAGAGAAAGAAAGAGAGAAAGAGAGAGAAGAGAGAGTGAGAGAGAGAAAAGAGAGAGAGATCTACAGCCAGTAGCTGCAATAAATATGTTGTTGTGTAACCCTCTGTAAAGTGGGTCATTCAACCTTTGTACTTGAGAGCCTTATTTTAGAAACAAAAAGCCGTTCCTGGGCTTTTGCTTCACGCCCCCTCACCCCCTCGCCCCCCTTCCCTTACCTCCCCTCTCTGATACTCCTTTAACACAATAAAGTCATGCATTTTTTAAACGCTTCTACCTTTCCGTCCTAAAAGTATTCACCAAACGCATTAATGGTATTCTTTGTCTGACGTTTCCTTATGCATAGTTCCAGGTGTTGAATTAATCAGGAGTTTCAGAGTAAAATCATGGTAGGGAATGAGTGGCTAAGGTCAAAGTTCATGCTTACAGCAGTTCTGGAGAAGCAAAGGAATTGGCTCACTTGAACCTTGCACTTATCTCTAGCACTTTAACATTTTACTCCGTGTAGCCAGAGACTTCAACGAAGTCTAAGGGAAGGTTTGACACGTGGTCTAAAATCCTGATATAATAACGTATGAAACATGAAACCACTGGGACGCTGGAGGTAATGATTCTCTCCATGACTGGTGACGCCTGCATACCCATGAGTATTCACCAGTCAAAAGTACAGCGCCATTCAGAGGCTAAGATATGCATTCTGCAAGAAGCAATAAGATGAAACCCCCCTCCGAGGGCAAACAATCAAAGTGCTGCTACAATAATCAGGAATAACCCTGGCTTTATTTGGGTGTGGTGTAGGCTGCAAACTCTCTTCCTTTCATAACAGTAATAAAAAAGCTTCCACACAGCCATGCATGTGATAAAACACTGAAATGTTTGATGTGATTGTGATGACAAAGAGAATTACAGCAGTGTTGCTTTGGTCACATCTCTATTCTCAATACCCCTTTATGAAAGGTCCATTTATTTTCAATGCTACATGAGCTCTTGCCAAATGTGTGGAGTCAGACGAAAAAACATGCATGACTTTAAGGACACTTTTGTGGGAATGCGGAAAAAGTCCACAGGATACTATGTTTGAAAATCAATTTGAAAACATGTGATGAACAGTCTTTTCGAGTGATCTGGCATGCTGCGCAGGTAAGGGTTAAATCCTGTTTAAGTAGAGATGGGCAGCTAATATTTTATGCCTGAGAAGGTTCCTACCTCCATGGTAGATGTAAATGTTACCTTGCAGTTTAGCTGAGAGCAGGCAAAGCAGCACTCATGGACACTGGGAAACTCTGCAGAATCATATTAACTTGAAAAGGCAAAGTACTTTAAAGGATTCAGAGTGTCTGCCAATAATACATGGATGGATGATAATTTTAGCAGTCATGTCACACACTCAACTCTATCCAAAAAAGTGGTTTGTGGTGTTGCTTTCGTATTTAAGAGAGCTAACAACAAAGGAATATATATACACTTAGGGATTCATGGCATGTTAGCTTGCTCACAGAATTACCCATAGTAAAATACTGTGCATAAACAAAATCATTGGAAGATAGGGGAGGCTGTGTCATTGATTAATAAAGACTATATTTTAGTATCTCATAAAAATCTTAGGATTTCCCGTATTCGATTTTATGGAAGGCTCTATGCCAACGTATGATTGCGAAACTTAGTGTAAACAGAGTGTTTATTTCAGATAACTTAATGTTTAGATGAAAAGGAATTTAGTTGCTAAAATATACCTTGAAGCTTTCTCTCTCTTTTTTCTCACTAACATATACATACAGCTCACACCACTCCATACTGCCAGGCCTATTTAGGTGATTCCTTTGCAATTTCTACTTCCATGGTCCTGGCTGACAGATCAACATTCAGACACCTGCTATTACACCTTCAGTCACACTAAAATCGTGCTCTTTACCCATTAGCTTCCAAATACGGGACGATTCCGAAATTCATGGGACGGTTGGCAACCCTCCCCGTGTCATTCCATATACTTATCAACCAGCGTTTAGCCCCAGCTTCTAAGCGAACTTGGCAGATCCCTCACTTCCTCAAAGTGATAAATTAAAAACTCTGGCACGGTCCTCCCACCCCACCAAACTTCTCCAGCCATCCTTTTATTTATTTGTTCCCTCTGAAGAGCCATGATTTTTCTGATGAGCAACTTAGAGTCAGAAGAAGGACACCCGTGAGGCTTTAATGGCGAGCTCCCATTATCTCTGACAAACAGCCACCAGCCGCCTGCGGGGAGGCCCACCTGTCCATCACGTTGCCATGGGTAACTTTAAGATGAGTGTCTCCTCTCCTCTGACCCCGATGTAGCCACGCTGAGAGCGGGTGGTACATTCCTTCGGCTCACGTCTCTTCTCCATTAGACTTTTCTCCTTTCTATTCAGGTGGACCGTTTGATAAAGGCCAATACTTAACAACCACTCTCTTTCAGAGACCTGTGAAAGAAGTATTGTCGTAAAGATGGTCCTCTCAGAGGATATAGTTTGCTGTCTAGATTTCTAGAGACGTTCAGCTATACACTGCCTCCAAACCTTTTGATGGAAGATAAATTAACTGAAAGAGGTGGCACTTTCTGAGTTTTTCAAAACATATTATTTAGGAAAGCTGCTTCCACCCATAATAGACACCAATATACTTGACCAGTGGGTGCAGGAAGAAACAGAGACAAAGCTCTCTTGATCACGTCATAAGTCTGGTCGACATTTCATAAACATTATGAGGTCATTTCTCTGCTCCAAGGACCCAGTTTTTATTTCGTCTGGCCGCCTGTTTCAGACGACTTTTATGCTCTTCATAACTCCTGCTCCCCACACAGTTGCCCAGTGCTTAATAAATATCCACCTCACTGAAGTTTTGTTGGGCAGAACCTCACACACTACCACTTGTACCAGGAACTACCCAGGAGGAACCTTGTCTTCCCCGATGATATAAGAGTAAAGGACAGCAGGAACACTCACAATTGTTGGTTTCATTAAACCCACCTCCCTCTGTTGTATTCTCTCTTGGTCTGTCATCGGCTCCAAGCGGTTTAGATAATTCTCTTTCCCTTCCTGAGCTGCTCCTAGAGGAAACCCCACACAGGGAGCCTTAAATGGTGGTGCTGGCCAATCATTCTCTATCTCTCTCTCTCTCTCTCTCTCTCTCTCTCTCTCTCTCTCTCTCTCTCTCTCTCTCTCTTTCTCTCTCTTTCTCTCTCTCTCTCTCTCTCTCTCTCTCTCGCCTCATCCCAGGGAACCTTCTCCCATTTCTATCACCACAGAGACCCATTGGAGTTCTCATCTATGTGTGGGTTGATCTAGTCATGATGTAGAGGGAAAATCTCAGTCCCATCAGTAATAACCTCAAACAGCCAATTCAACCTAAATAGCCAACACCACCAAACCCATTTCTGGTGGGCTCTAGAAGCCACCCTTGTCAACGCACATTTGGTCTGACATTTTTTTATCTCGCCCCCTTTCTTTCGGGTCGGGATAAATTGACAGCCACTAAATTAAAGGTCACCCTCTAAAAATCACCCCGGCAATATGAGCCTCCCCAGCACCCCAGGTTTGGCATAAAATGGCAAGGCCGGTTGTTTATGCCGACACAAATCCTAAATGATGGCTTTATGACAAGGCCCATAAAGGGAACGAGGGGCTGATTTCATCGATTTACGCATTTACTTATTCATCGCCTGCATTATGTGGGATGTGTCTTAGTTTGCTCTGGTTTCCAGCCTCCCTCTATGCTGCCAGCCTGCTCCTATTCCCCCGCAGCTATCCATATCATCCCAGCTAGCTTCAGGTGAAAACAAAGAAGAAAATAGCCCTCTCTCTCTCTCTCTCTCTCTCTCGCTCTCTCTCTCTCTCTCAAACCTTCTCTCCCTCTTTCTCACCTTCTCTCCCTCTCTTCCATTCTCTTTTCTCTTTTTCATTTGGTACACAAATGGGTAAATATAAATTCCTCTGTGGGCTGGCAGCACTAGACATAGATTGAAGTGATGAAATGAGTTGACCCTTTGTCTGCCTCTCTCTGCTTTTTATCTCCATTAAACATGAATGTGCAGCCAATGTAAGCCAGGGAATAGGGAGAAAGGACGGCTGATACCTAGAGCCATGATGGACTGGTTAAGATAGAAACAGATGAGGGCACTCACTCCAGGGGTAAAGTCTTCAGGTCTCTCACACGGTACATTGAAACGTGACTCAATTCTCCCATTGATTCATTGCATTGGGTAATAGACTGAAATGTCAAGGTCATTTATTATCAAAGCGTCATGTGTAAAATGGTCGGCACACAGGGGACGTTAGTTGTTTAAAAGCCAGCTTTTGGCACAGCTTGCTCTGAATGAGCCAGGAAGGGCAGACAATGTGTTTGTGGTACTCTCTTTTCAGACACTGCCAGCATTTTCGAGACTTGCTCCTGGCAGTGCTTGTTTCTCACATTGTCTTGGCCGCAAGTTCCTTTCATCTTAGCGCATTTAAGCTAATGTGCTATATCACAGTGCTGTGTTTTCTTATCGTCCCACCCACTTAGTTTCAACTATGAAATACCACATGGGGCAGTAGCCATGTGAAATGAAAAGAGCTTTGTTTAATTCAGTTCTTTGTGTAAACAGCCCATAAGGTTGTCAATTAGAACTGGAAGTTTGAATCAGAACCCAAACAGGATCCCTTGAGGGACAAAAAGAAGTCTAGTCGATGCCACTTTCTCTGGTGAGCCATTTTATGTCTTTATCCTTTTATGACCAGCTAGAGGCTTTAAAATGTACCAAAAGTAATCTCAGGCTTTCTATGCATCCACTTCAGGTTGGAGAATGTTGTTGTGCATGGACAAACACAAAGAAAAGCTCCCCTCATAAAGTACCCCCCCCCCCCCCCTTATAACACTGTAAAATGCCTCTGATGAAAACCCTGGCACACAACATCCCAGGCATTAACTAATATTGGTCCTTGAAACCACTGACTGTTGTTCTACCTGTGACTTGTTTGCTCTGATTGCTGTGAAGTTTCCTGACTGTCTGACTCCCCATGAAAGTGAATGCCAAAAGAGGAGAGCTGAGGCAAGGCCCTTCTTCTCAATATTCAAAGTGAGGGGGAGATGAAACAGAACTTTGCAGGCGTCATGGATGTCTGAAAGCTCTTCGCAGTCTCCAAGAGTCTCTGTGTGTGTGTGTGTGTGTGTGTGTGTGTGTGTGTACGGTGTGTGGGAGTGAAAGGGAATCAGTGCTGGCATATTGTGAATCTGAGTATGAATCATGAATGCATATGCTGCTTGGTTAAATAACCCCTCGTGTAGTTAGTCATCCACTGAGAAGAATATACAATGCTAACATCATGCTAGTGTAATGGTCTCTTCTGCGTTGTCTTCAATTATCTTCAATAAAACGGCCAAGAACTGATCTTTTGTGTGTTTATTATTCCTGTAGGCTGTACAAACACAAGACAATCAATAACTTGTATTAATCCATAGGCTTGACATTCGCTTCCTCTCTTCAGTTCATATCAACCGCTGACTGAAGACTAACAAGAATAAACCTTATTTGAAAGCATAAAAAGTATAGCATAAACACTTTACACATTCAAACAAGGATATAGAAAACAATACATTAACATACACTGAATTCAACATACCTGTACAAACACGAGACAATCAATAACTTGTATTAATCCATAGGCTAGACATTAGCTTCCTCTCTTCAGTTCATATCAACTGCTGACTGAAGACTAAACGGGGTTACCTATGGACTAAACCAGGCCTCTTAAAGGGACAGTACAGATTTAGGCATTCAGTGTGTTTCTATTATCAACATTAAATATATACAAGAAAAGAAAAGCATAATTAAATCAGAATATTGTATAATTTCATTAAATAAATGCAAACTAAATAATACACTTTAACTTCGTTACACTAGGGAGAACAGCGATGATTAGCCTGCAGAAATACAAGTATTGTGTTAACCAGCTATTAGCAAAACATAATAATGGAGACACAGTATGCTTTGTGTACAAGGTAAAAGGAGAGAGGGAAATCTTCACAAATGCACACCAAAAAAGTCATGGATGTTGCGATTTGCCCTTTAACAAAACAGATTAGGTATAGATCTTTGGTGAGAAGCTGAAGCCTGTGAAATATAGGCTGTGCATCATGTGAAGCCATCATTATGGGAGAGAATGATGTATTTGAAGAGGCCAAGGTAATACAGCCCTCCAAGACAACTAGGGTATGTAGACTTTGTCGCTCTATTTTATACACCTTTATTCTTCACCTTCATCTCCAAAGAAACCGGTCAGGTCAAGGAACATTCATTTTTTACCTTGGAACAGGTAAATTAAAGACTGCGCACCAAGCTAGGCATACGGTATCTTTATACAGCAGTGTCTGGCACATCTAATTGCACTGAAGGGGGTTGGCTGCCTGGAACAAAACAGCCCTGCACAATGAGGCATCCAGGATCTATATTGTTTCCCCCGTTCCCTGGAGGTTTTCCTGCGGAAAAAGCCATCCATCAAAAGGCAATCAGATAAGGATATCAATTACTATATAGCCAGGGAGCAGAATATGTTCTCTATTGTACTTCAGACAAGGAGGAAAAAGAGACAAGGGGCAGAAACAGGCACTACCTCATCCTCCTGGGAAGTAATTATGTCATTAGAGGAGTGGCCAGCGCACTTCATTTCATATCACTGCTGGGGAAGATCCTCTCCAATTAGAAACCTATGAAATCTTTAGGTTCCTTTTAGACGACACTTCATGATCAACTCAAATTGGCCCTGAGGTCAGCCAGGGGAAGAAGTTTTGGACAAAGTGCCCTTCGGGAGGCTCGCTTATCAAGGATTCGCTAAGAATAGATAAGATGCAGCATAAGATGGCACCAAAGGTCCCATTTTGATTTGTTCTTTGTGCTTTAAAAATGTCTCCCAATTTCTACTACACTGGAAGAGGCATAACCTCCTGTAAGTGGTGCAATTCAGTTTCTCTGGTAGTGTGCTTCTAAACAAAACACTGATGTCTTTGCCTGAGTTCTTCAACGGAGACTTCTAAAGTGAGTGTGGGGAGGGGGAGAAATCATTAAAAAGTTTTAGAGCACTCCGCCTTACAACAGAGTTAAGAACAAAAGCATTTGTCTCCCATGTCCAAGAAATTGATGAGAACAGTTTAAAGACAACAGATTGATGAAATTCCTACCTGGCAGTTTAACCATCGTAATGTTTAATGCACAAGAGCTTGTTAAAAGCAGATCTGGCTCACAAAGTTAACATGTACTATTGGTGAACTGACTAAAACCACCACACAAAATCATGCGTTACCCTAATCATTAACACACCATATCATTTCTGTGGCGACACACATGATCAGGTTAAGCGATTAATACTTCTACTACCTATACTTCTACTACTACTAATAATAATATTAATAATAGATGTCACTTGCGATGTCACTAACAGGAGGACCAGTGAAAGGACAGTGAACGGTTCAATTGAGGTTGCAGGTCACAGTCGCATCCATTCCCTCCCTCAGATTACCATTTAGAGGTCACTGAACCATTACAGTGCCCAGGATTACTGCAATTTAAAGCTCAGTGTTTAATGACCAGTGTCTGACAGGTTTCACTAATAAGGGCAAGTGGCCATATAACCTCTCCCCAGTCTCTCTGCCATTCTCTCCAGCAGCTTCAGTGAACACATTAGGCCCCAACTCATGCTGGCTGCAACTTGTGACTATAGGCTCCCCGGAAAGGTTAGCAGAAGTTGTTCTTGTGTGTGCTATTCCACTCATACAAGCTGTTAGGTTAAGATTGAAAAAGACCCAAGTGCAGATCAAAAATGCGGGCAAAAATGTATAATTTATTGAACAAAAGGTAACTCAAAAAGGTCAAAAAGGCAACACACAAAAGATCCAAAAAAGTAAAAGTCCAAAAGGCAACAGACAAAAGATCCACAATTCAGATCAGGCAGAGCAGAAGGAAAAAACACAAACTCAGTCTCAGAACAAAACAGAAAACACATGGCACAACAAAAACACAAGGAGCACATGACAAAAATAAACACAATAGGTACATGACAGCCAGAGCGCTTTGAGCAGCAAAGAGGATACTAACAAAAGCAAGCAAGCCAATCAAATATTTGGTTGCTTCTTAGTCACAAGTCTTGTGGATTTTGTTGTTACACCTTAGCATTCAATTGGCCAATAGTAAATATGTTGCAGCTTTAGCGTCTTCTTGCCAGGTTTTTAACAGTCGCAATGAATGGTTATGCGGAAAGGTCATCGCATTACCAGCTCATGTGAATGGAATGGGACACTTCGGGATGTAAGTACATATTTTTTCCCCGCTCCTAAGAGACCTGGTGTAGATATGTGCAGTGCATAGTTTGAGGCTATTGATTAGTCTGCATGAAATAAATCAGCTCAGAATAATGATGTATTTTTTTCAACGCTTGCCCTTTTGCATGAGGTGTACTGCTCAAGGATTTTTTTTGTTTTCCCTTTCGTCCTCGGATGTTCAGGGAGCTAAGTCTCTCCCTTGTTATCTGATCATTGGCTTTTCTGTTTTGATTATTGTATAATGGGTGACATGAGAGTGCATTTTCCATAGGGGGATTTCAACATGATAGATTGGACTCGTTTCGGCAGCACATTTACAGGAATTGGAATTGCATGATTGGACCTTTTCTGCATCGCACAACTGGTCTAGTGAAGTCTTTGTCCTTTCTCTCTCTTGCTTTCATTCTTTCTTTCTTCCTCCTCCTCTCTCTCTCCCTCTATCTCTCTCTCTTTCTCTCTCTCTCCTTCCCTCGTTCTTCCTCTCCACTATCTCCCTCTCTAGTGGTTCTTCTATAGTTCCTGCTTGTCCAACTCCATCCTTTTATCCCTCCATTGTTCTGTTGAGCCCACTCAATTCTGCAGCTCCCAGATACTCCAGCTCCCTGATGCCTAGCTGGCGTGTAATTAGTGAATAAGGAGACACTTGCAGACATGTTCCCCCTGCACACGTGAACAAATACAATCCTGTCTTCGTAGGTGTTTGTCTGCCGAGGCCAGGGAAACATGAAATTCAATTAGAGAGCATGCTCAAATCCATATGTGTGGCGAAGAAGTCTCACTTGCCATCATTTGATGAAGTCTCAGACAATAAAAGTGTGGCTGTGTACTTACATCTGCGTGCTTGCTGCTGATGACGTTGTTTCTTTTTTTTTGTAGTTTTTGTTTGTTTTGGTTTTCTTGGACAAATGTTTTTTTGTGGGCAAGTGATCAGCAGCAGAGTGTTTGCTGTTTTCACCTCGTCATGGGGGACGTCGTGCGGAGAAACACCTGGTGCTCATCTTAGCTGGGCTACTTAATCAGGATTAGGCCAATTTGGATGTTTTGTGTGTTTTCAAACCAAATTAACATTCATTGGCACAGCCTGGCTCTGTTCGTTGTTTGACAGATGACTGCAGGTGTGTCCTTAATGTTTTTATGATGGTTCTGAAGGGGAGGCTGTTGCATGCCGCTTGCTGGAAGCTCACATTCTAAACAAATGAATGCCCAGCTCCATCCATATCTAGGGGAATTGATTCATTTATATCCAATTCCTTGGATAGACAGATCACCTAGAAGAAGTCCAATCTACTGTGTTCATTAAAATAATGATTGCTTTTTTATCATCAGCAAATTAATTACACTCATAACATTACAAATATACATTGTGGTGACAACTTTAAATGACGTCAATAGAAACATTTGCATTAAGCATATGCAAGTTTTTAATGATGTTCTCCATGTTTACACAGCCATCACACCCTCCTCTGGCTGGACAGTTGAACAAGCAAAGAATAGCCAGAGGCCCAGGGCGGTCAGGGCTAGACAGCAGACACACAGTAACACCAGACTGCGAGAAATCCATTAACTGTAATCATTCCCACCATCTTGTAATGCTGTTCTGAGACCAGCTCGCTCAGAGGCTAATAATGCTGGCCTAGGCAGAAACTATAAATGGGCGGTGGGCATGAGGAGAGAGTGGGGTAAATGACCACAGCTACAGCTCTATTATCCGTAGAGTCGTGAAGTGCTTCTGCCAGGCCTCGCCTTGCCAACCCACATTCTCCATACACTGTGGTCTGAAACTATTGGATTGGATTTCCAATTGGGCCAGGGGGCGTCGCTAATGAGCGTCAATCCAAATGATATTGAAAGTGATTGGATCACATGCTGAGCCAATGACAGAACCCAGTAGGGAGATTAGCCATGATGTTGCTGAACCCACCAGAGGACAATAGAATATTCTGTGCAGGTATCAACATACCTTCTCTTAGTATCAATCCACATGCAGCAAATTTTCTGACCCCACTTATAGGCAACCATAGTCTCACACTCACAATATCAAATGAAAATGATTCCTCTTTCTCGTTACCCAAGCCACTGTGAGGTGAATACACATATTTGGCACATCTTCCTCAGCATTTCCAGACTATAGTAATTTAATTTAGGCCCTGCCAGCCCCAGGGTCTGGGGGTCAGAGAGAGACTGATCTTCATTCATAAACGTTGGCCATTGACTGGTGGGATATTTAGACAAATTTGTATTTTTAAGAAAGTGTTTGCATTATTAGTTTTTAGTAAATGATGCTTGCTGTAAAGCCATTTATCTTCATGCTTGTAGCAAGTCGGTCTTTGGCTCATGAGCAAACACAAAATAGAAAAAAATATGACATTATACAGGCAAATAAACAGACATGCTGAGGCATCAAAGAGCAAGGTGGGACATTGGTGTTGCTATGTTTGCCACGTAAGCCTACTGCTGTATAGACCTACTACCTACAAGCTAACATTAGCTAGCTGGCTGGCTGGCTAGCCTCTAAAGTACAGTATTTGTTACCCTAGGTAGTCTACCCGCAGGCTGAATAGAAAAAAACAGTAAGCTAAAAAAGGTAAGATGAAACATGAAAAACTATTTGCGCTCTACCATGTCTCAAGCAAGATGTATGGCTTGGCACTGTTTTCAATAGAGAGCCAGCAGGTGCAGAATCTCTACTTTAAGGCCCTAAAACATGACTTTGCTACCAAATAGGTGCGGCAGATAGCAACATGAGGGCGTAAATTAAAAGTGAACTTAGGAGCTGATGATGTATTTTACTTTTTACGTTAGCGCATTAAGCACGTATAGGGTGACCATATTTTGTTTAGTTTGTGAAAAAGTCAAGGGGGCGTGGTCATGTATAGCATACCTGCAACGAAATTTTGACATTTTTTTCCACATGCAGATGTCATGTGCTGTTGTATACAACGCAACTATTAAAACCGGCAAGGTGCTCAGTGTTGCCAGATTGGAAAATGTATCTTACCAAATGCTCAAAATGATCGTCTTTGGAGGATAATTATCGTACATCTGGCAACACTGAGAGGGCGGTCGACCAATGACAGTTCACTCTACAGTCAGAGCTTGCGCAAGAAGCTGGACCGTAAGGGAGATACCCTTTCCAAAACTTGTAAGGGCGTTAAAACTAGTTTGTGAAGGACCCAGAGAAACACAAATATCCGACGAGACAAAATCCCAGACGATTTTGCAATCCCTGCCGGACTTATTTTTTAGGTCTCGAAAAGAGGACATGTCCGGGTAAAAGAGGACGTCTGGTCACCCTATCCATGTGTCATTGACAGCAGCCTTAGTTTTACATAACGCTGACTTTAGGTTTTAAAAGTGATTATCAACAACTCATTAGTAGTTAATAGGCTACGCTAATGTGTTATGTTTTTTCAGGCAAGCTTGTTTGGCTCGGCTGGCCTATTCTGTCTACTTTAAGCCTGCTTTCCAGGGTATTTTAACTTTAATTAGGGCATGTGTCTGTTGAAATCATTTTGTCTCAGGCCCAGGCATAATGCTAGCCATCCCTTTGCCCTGCTGATGTTTCTGACTGAAGGTGGCTTTCAGGCTCAATATAATTAGTGTAGTTTTATTAAAAAGAGTCACCGCAGCATCTGACCGAACCGACCCAGGAGAAAAAGTCATTAAAAACAACATCATTTTGAGCAAACCACACCCTCGGAATGCTGAAATCAAATTAAACAATAATTCAAACAATATGCGGCTGACAACACTCTAAAGGGGGGGGGGGCGACAGTCTCAGACATTCAGAAACAAACGAGAGAAGACACCTGCTGTGTGCCATCAGCTCTAATGCCCCCGTCACCACCCAGTGAGCCGGTGACAGCCATGCCCGGAAGCCAGTGCCCCCATGCCACACACACACACACACACTGGCAACCTGCCCCCTCTGTTATCATAAGCTAAGAGGGGATCAGAGGGCCAGCCAGTACCTATCTTCCTCAGGCTGCCGGTGACGGTGCAGCAGCCCAGACGCCGCCCAGGTGTTTGCTGGCAGGGTGCGGGGCACAGGCGCACGTGGCACAGCTTTGCCATACATTATTCATCGGATGCCCCGTCGACACTTTTAACAAATGTGACAGGCAACACACGCAAACAGCACAGCTGGAATCTCAGGTGCAGTGTGGCAGGAGGACTAAGAGCAAGATGAGGAGATGTGGGGCGGGTTCTGAATGGAGATAAACACACTACTCACACCACGCTTTGACTGCAAAGTACCACGTGTGACTGCTGTCATTTTGGGTGCAGATGTTGAGCTTTCAAGAATATTGTGTAGTGTGAGTATTACATAATGTGTGTAATGAACAAGGTGCATTGTTGTTGTTGTTTTTGGAAACCTTGCTAGACAAATACAGGGCATTCGAGGCCTTGGAATCAAATAGTGTAATAAAAAAAAAGCTATTTTTAATAAAACAACTGTCAATACATTTGGCTTTGAAAACACTAAACATGTTGCTGCATAAAACACATTGCACAGTAGTGTCTCTCAGACAGTTGTATTAACTCTGCTAAACTATACCTTCTAGAAATATATCAATACACCCTGCTCTTTCATTAATACATTGTATGAAACAAATCCTTTTGGCCTTGGTGCTTTGTTATAAGGCACGTCTCTGCATATTTATCATAGGAATGGAGATCTTTCAAAATGTCTCGAAGTGCCTTTAAAATACCTATTTGTGCAGTTTCTATGTAAATGCACCTTCATTCAGACTAGAAGTACATGACTAAATAACTCACATACATAGGCTGCACATCTCTGTCCTCTCGCTTCAATATCTGGCAAAAAAAGCCTTAACCAATTTTTCCATGAAGGTCTTCCATTCACCATTTCTTTGATATGCAATGACAGAAAGCCAAACCTACACACATGCAAAGCTGAATCACTGACCATGAAGGCATAAAGACATAATTCTGCAATGGGAGCATGTTCTTTCTTTTACCCTCTGTTACCCAACAAAAGAGTGGATGTACTCCGAAAGAAAGCTAATGGTGGTGGTGGGGGGGGGGGGGGGGGGGGTGTAACACGTCACAGGAGCAGAGCTCTTGATAGATGAGCTCCTCTGGACCATAAACACAAAGCTCATGATTCAGGCTGTCAAATATTTGATATTTTTCCTTTTCTTTTTGTTTTTGGAAGCTGGCTGTTTTTTTTTAAATAATTTCCTCCAGGGAAACATGCACACAAGGTCACACTCACCTGCCCTCCGTGGGTTTTCCATTCAAGGGGATGGAAGACATATTTTTCAAAGGTAAAACAGGACTGCTTGTGATATACAGTACATGTGCAAAGATCTTGTGGAAAATGGTGTCTGAATTGTGCTGCTGGCATCTGCAGGGGTAGCAATTTATATGTTGTGCTACAGTAATCAGCAATAGTAACCAAGGTATTTTAACACGCCTTCAAAAAAAGCCTTTATACGCTCACTTTACTATCTTAAATGTAATGGCCCATATGTCATTCTCTGAGTTGTCATGCACAGATATAAACACACACACACACACATGCACAGACTTAAGCACAAACTCACACACTGACAAAGGTAGTGACAGGCTGAAGTGACTGTTAGACAATCAGCAGAAGACTAGAGTTAGAGAATAGTTTTTTCTCTTGACAGCACCGACAGCACATCTCGATTCATCTTTCAAAAATTATAATAATCACAACCAAAACTCATCTTAGCAAGGGTCCTGTTACAATGACCAAACATAAAACACATACAAATATCCCCATCTCATACAACTGAATCAACTTGGTATATACTGTACAATGTAAGGATTGTAAATGTAAATTGCAGGCTAAAAGTTCATCTTCATGGGACAGGCCTATTCAGCAGAGGCATCTTACCATATGACAACTGAATGGAGACCCTCATGATCTTTACTGGTGTTCTATAGGTTATTTTCTCCTCCAGCTCACCGACTCACCCTCCCCTCCCCAACCTTCACTTGGCTTGATGTGATTTAGTTGGTACCAGGTCTCCCCCTAGTGGTCAAATAACATATTTTCAAACGTGTTTAGCCCCTGCATGTTTAGGGCTTATATTTGCTCAAGCCAAGGCTGTAGCCTTGGTGAGGAATTGTATAAAGTTGCCCCTTGTGTGTTGTCGACAGTTCTACTCTGGCTTCTCTGACAACACCGTCTAAAGCGTATTTTGAATAGATCAGTTCTTTGTTGTATCCTGTGTACATGGCTGAGGAAATCGTTTATTCATGGGTACAATGATTATGAATGAGTATTTGTGTAATAATGGTGAATAGCATGCTGTGATTGAAGTGACAATAATTAAAGACACATTTTGTGTCTGCACTGTATAGAGATGATGTTTTTTATGGTACTGTAGCAAAATGCTGAGAACTTGCTATAGCTAAAAGATGAGAACTTGCTATAGCTAAATGCTGAGATCTAACATGTCATAACACTTAGATTCTACTTATATCTGTTTTAATGACATTCTTAGTATGTTAGTGCTGTTAGAGCTCACATTGTTCAGAATTTGCATTTCCTTCAAGCTTTAAACTTATGAATAATGATTGAAATAAAACACATCCCTTGAAGCATTACCTTCTGTTTGGCTCTGTGAGGGAATAAACCATTCTCACTTACGGTTGAATTAAAACAAGCTTTCTCTGCACAAGAGCTCCAAATCCAATTGAGGGGAGCAGAGCTGAGTGGAGCTGAGCTGAGCTGAGCGCTGGCTCCATGGCACCTAGGGCACCTTTGTAAATAAGATAGTTATCTCCAGGTAAACAGAACGGCCCGTGGTTTTTCCAGGAGAAATGGATCTCTGCGGAGCGGCTGACTTTTTCGTTAGCGCACCTCAGCTTGGGAGCTCCGACAAGGTTACATTGAGATGAATTTGGGGGGGGGGGGGGGGGGGGGATGGGGGGGGGGAGGTTGCAGGTGGCTTCATTCCCAACCACCTATGTGGTGACCTTCTGAAACAAACATGTGTGTTAATATGTTTGTGTGTGTGTATGTAGGTATCCGTCTTTGTGTTGTGTGTGTGTGTGTGTGTGTGCGTGTGTGTGTGTGCATGCGTGCGTGCGTGCGTGCATGCCTGCGTGCCTGCGTGTGTGTGGGGATGTAGGAATGATTGTTGTCTAGAGGGTACAGTTGTGAAGGTCGTATTGATGTCACAGGAAACCCTTCTCCAAATCACAAACAGGGACTATCAGAGTGGGAGTGGAGGATATATAGACAAAGTCAGGAACATTGGAAATGTGTTGTCTCACAAACCACTCTGCCATAGAGAAAACATTTCAGTGAAGTGGTGGATAGAGAAATGAGAGAGGAGAGTGAGAGAGAGAGAGCGAGAGGGAGACTGAAGGGCAGTGAGAGACAAACCAAGAAAAACAGCTGAGGGATATTGGAGGTATTTGTCAGAGAGAGAGTCTTTGAAATGATGAATGAGTGTACATTACGTGAGACACAGTCTTGCCACTCAGCAGTACCTGAGGAAGAGTCATTCAGGGCTGGAGTGCCAATGAGCATGTCAAAGTCCAATGCTGTAGTATAGTACTGATTGTGTTTCAGGTGCATTACACAACGACAACCACATTATTGCGTAAGGTGCTTTTGTAACAAGCACTCTGAGAGGGAGTACTAACAGAAGGTCTCAAAGCCTATATAACCTATGTGTTGGGGAGAGGAGATAATTCACTTTCCTTCAGTCGTGTGCCGAGGCTTCCAAGTTTGCTCAAAGACCCCATGCTGTTCCTCCGAGGGAGAGGAGAGTAACAGAGGCAACACATACGCCAGAAGAGATGGGGCGATTTACTCAAGCAAATCTGTTCTGACAAAATAACAGTGTGTGTGTTTTGACACCAAGGCATTTTCATCTGAGCAGTCTCCTCTTGAGTCTCTTGCTCGCCCTTTCTCTCTCTCTCTTGCTCTCTCTTCCTTTCTCACTCAGGCTCTCTCTGTTCTCTATGGAGATTTGGCTCTGCAACATCTCACGAGGAGGTGCTATATCAAACGGATTTGCTGCGCTGTGAAGTGGGGGCCTTGTGCACTAGACAAATCTCATAAAACATGATAACCACGTGTGGAAAACAACAGTCCACTGCCACTTCCTCTGCACGGCTCAATCGCTAACCCGAAACCACCTTGAGTCACTCTCCCCGGGGGGTGGGGGGCGGGAGAGGGAATCAACACTTCTCACCCACACCCTTCTCACAACGAACAATACTAAAACATCAAAAAGTCTTCCCATTTTCCAGTTCCAGTTCTGTTTTTCTGTCTACCTCTTTGTCTTACTCTATGTTTTTCTCTCTCTCTCTCTCTCTCTCTCTCTCCGCATGGCTAGACCGATAATGCTGCACACATTCCAACTTGAAAGATGGGCTTTGTTTATACTAGTATTCCTTTTTTTGGCTTTTTCTTCCAATTAAAGCGTACCATCTGCATTTAGTGCCTAATTTGAACCTTCTCTGTCATATCCTGACTGTGCTGACAATCTGCTACAGCAGCACCTGGTTTGAGTGATAATGAATGTATTATGCAGAGTTGGGGATCCAGGACACACTCCATATAACCCTCGAGTCACTGATAATAACAACCTCTGCTCGCAAGCACATTTCCATATGGATTACAAATGTATTCAGTAATCCATCTCAAGTAATAGTGTAGTCTTCAACACAATGGCTGTATTGCTAATGGCACTGACCAAACTGCTAGGTTTTATTGGTCCAGTATATCCACCATGTGGCTTTAGATCAAGAGCAGGGACAGCTGGCAAGTGCTCAACTGGTTTCACTTATATTTTTATAGCCTTTTAAAGGTGGGCATTGACAGAGAAATATGTGGCAGCTTTCGTTTATAATAGGACCATATTGCTCATAACGTTTATTGTAGTGTGGCTATATCAAGCTAATAAAGATTCACATACACTTTTACAGCCAAAACTTGCTTAACAGTAATAAGCATATTATTACACCAAATATTAAAATGCAGCATGTGTGAATAATTACATATCTACCAACCCCTTGATCCTCGGGGCAGTCATTTCTTCATTCAGAACGGAGTCTTTTCTCAGACTTGCCTTGACAGGACTGAAACAATGCTGTCACAATTCAGTTAACTGTGCTCCAGTTTACATCCTTTGGAAAAGAAGGCTTCATAATGAATTATTTACTACATTGTACTTCTTACATAATTGCCTGGAGTAACATGTACTTGTGCTATGATTAGAGTCGTTTCTAAGATTTAGTCCATAATAATGAGAGCATAAGTATACTGAGACTTGATGTCTTAGTGACTTAGTAAATTGGGACTGTGAACTGTCATGTTCTTTTGCTACAAACACCAGTATGCCAGCCTAATGAAGAAAAGTTGTAACAGGTTCTAGATTGTAATATCCCAACAGTCATGCTGAGTTTGGGATCACATTTCTTTAGCAACCATTGTTGCCAATGTGAGAGGCTGTTCCCACATCAACAACAGCCACTCTGCTGGTGGAACAGGTAAGCTCCACACCAAGGCACAATTGTTTTTGACAGGGCTGCCACAGATTCAGCTTTCAAGGATGGCACATCCTGACAGTTTACTTCTGACAGGCTGAGCATTCTGGAGGGCTGCTTTTGTTTTCGCTCTTAACACGCTCTCCCTCTCCCTCCCTTTGATGTGCTGCCGGCTGCCGCACGCCAGAGAGATCCATTACGGCCAGCGGACCATCTCTTAAATCGTTCCGCCCCATTGTCGGTGGTAGTGCCCGACGAGATCTGCTTCTTCTTCTTTTTCCTTAGAGATTGGCCCTCTCAAAAAGGAAAGATTTTCAGCGAGACCTCTTTTTTTCTTCATCCAAGACACTCGGCAAGCAATTAGAACTTTTTTTCAATTTTGTCTCTTTTCTCTTTTTAGAAATCAAACAACAATGGACTTCCATGAATGACTGAGTTGGGTATGGTAGAAAGGCCTAATTACTTACTTTAGGTACCCAAGCACCACCATCAGGGAAGATGGCTGTCTGAGGACAAGAAGTGACAGAGAGATGGATAAGCACAGTCTGGGATAGGGAGAGATTGTAGGTCAGCGGACTGCTCTACGAGTCACTTCGGGCCTATGGTACCCACTGAGTCAGCGAATCACACCCAGTACAGTGCATGGGCAAGGCAACAACAAAAGCCAAACTAGGGTAAAGGAGAGGTTATAAAGATGAAGTGTCATGAGGTATGAAGTGAAAGAAAAGGGGAACATGTCAGGCGAGAGAGGGATGCAAAGAGAGAGAGAGAGAGAGAGAGAGAGAGAGAGAGAGAGAGAGATCTGGACGTTATTCTATTCAGTGAGGGAGAGGAGTTCAGGCCCCGGGAGTGTGTGAGTGTAGGGTCAGGGAGTGGAAGACGGAGGGCGAGAGGTGTGTTTTATTGCAGGGGAAGAGGGTCATTTGTCGAGTCGGTCGTTACGAGCAGATGTCCTGACAGGCGAGAGGCCTTAAACATGCTGAATTTAGCCCTAGTGGCGTCTGGTGTGCCAGAGAAGCTGGTGAAAGCCTGGTGTCAGCAGTCCTGCCAGCCATCCTCCTTTTGCTCTCTCTACCCCTCTCTCTCTCTCTCTCCCTTTCTCTCTCATGCCCCTCACCCACACACACAACTTTCATAAATCTAAGCCTGCTCCTGGAGGAGGGTAAAAAAAAGTGCCCTAAAAAAAACTCGTTAAGGAGGAAATTGAGTTGTGATTTTGAGGTATATATCACAGCCTTCTCCAGGGCTCCAACGGGGTGATAGTGGGGAGGGGGCAGGGGGGAAGGGGGGCAGGGGAGGGTGACTTGAATGGGTGCTTGAGTCTGAAAGGAGTCGGGATGGGGCCGGGGGTTACAAGGGGACAGTCCTGTGGTACCAGGCCAATGAGCTGTCAGGCCGAGGGGGGCTTTACCTGTGTAGGGTTGGGCAGCCAAGCGAGGGGCATGGTGATGTATTACTGCTGGTGGTCACTGGAGCTCTTCTGCACTTCAGCTACAGAGACTTCCACCATCCCCTGCCACACACACACACACACACACACACACACACACACACACACACACACACACACACACACACACACACACACACACACACACACACACACGCACACGTACACACATATACCCAGGCACATACATACATATTACAGTTCAGCAGGAGTTCCATCCAGCAGGGGACTCTGGTTGCTGCACAGTGTACATTGAAAGGAGCACAAAAATTGTTCTGCCTCTCTCTTTCTTTTGCTCTCTCTCCGGGGTTCCTTTCCTGTCTGTCTGTCTGCCTTTCTCACAGTCTTTTCTTTTCTTTCTTTCTGTCTCAAGCTCAAAAGCTCAGCACAAAAGTTCTTAAATACTCTTTTCTCTCCCTGTCCATCAAGCAAACACATGCACACAAAGGGACACGCACAGACACACTTGCATGCAAACAAACACACACACACACTGACCCCTAATTTCCGCTTCACTCTCCTCCCCATCACAAGCGTGTGTCCCCGGCAGAGGAAACTGTCATTTATCTAAAGTGCCGTATTTATCCCCCACATCATGCATAATGCAGCACTCTCTCCCCTGCTAAGAGGTTCAATAATGTATCAGATGAAGAGAGGGGGAAAGGATGGGTGGTGTAGACCCTGTATCCAGTGACTGCAGTTAGAAAGCTGAGGCTCCTAAGCGTGACGGGAGCACAGAGAAAGCCTGGGAGGGCTGCTGTTCAACCAGGTTTTTTGGCCTACCATAAACATTTTTCAGAGCAGATCTACTTGGCAGATTCCTGCTGTTCCTTTTCCGCATCTGGGCAAGGTGCTAACAACACCAAGATCGTGGGGTTTGATTCCCAGGGAAGGCACATCGGCCACTAATAAAAATCTACCGTATAGCTTGTTCTGTTAGTGGCTTTGGATAAAAGAGTTTGGTAAACAAGTTCATGTTAACGTCTATTGTAAAATGAGGATTCCAAGGCCGGGATATGGGCTGTGGGAATGGGGAAGAATGGAGAGATAGGCAAATGAAAAGATGGTACCATAGATGTTTACCTACTTGCAAACAAAGGTCAATTCTGATGATATTGCCATGATTGCAGGGTAGAATAATATATCTGCTTTGTGTTGTTACACATGAAATTCATCAATCATCGTACTGGTGATTTTATTTTTCTCTGTGACAGTGAGGCACTGCCCGCGCTGAAATCGCATAGGCGTCAGCACATAATTACACAGGGACGGCAATGCAATCATTCTTGCAATTATGCATGAGTTTCTGTCCTCAGCTACGAGATGAAACGTGTTAGTTTTCCAATCGCTTCACTCCGAGTCGGCATTGAGGGCATTGTTTGCTCAATCACCAAGCCTTCAGACATTTACAGTGGTGATAAAAACACAAACAAAGATGTAATAGGGCCAAGCCATCACACACATCTGTTCCAAATGGGCTGGACCAAGGTAGTTTTATGTGCAAATGATCAACAACACTCATTCATGCATGTGATGCCTTTCGACACACTGATGAATCAATAGGTGTCCCTTTGATTAAAAAAAAAAAAACAATCTGAAAGAGTAATGAATATGCTTCCAGTAGCCTTGTGGACCCACTAAAGAAGCTCCAAGTGGAACAGAGTCAGAAATATGTTTCTACAGAGCCACAAGACACAAGTCTTCATTGCTGGGGTTTCATAGTGTTGATCTGTGCCACATTTTCTATATTACCGCCCAAGGAATGATAATGACAGTAATTGCTTTTGCTGGTTATTCTGTGCCCGTTACATGCCTTGGTATGTTGTACAAGTGATCTGAAATGAAAGGAGAAAATTGAATGAAAATTGAATTTGCAAATATATGATGCATAACTTTAATATTGTCCACAACAGGCCTACCATGACCTCACAGACTGGTATGTGCTGCCTGTTTGTCACAAGCACTTAGAAATTGCCTGTAGCCATATCTAATTATTCATGTTTTTTAATTTTTCATCATCAATACTTTCTTATCATTCTTTTTCCGATACCCAGCCCCCCTTCTCATTAAGCCTGAGCCTAGCATTCAAGCTGCAAGTAAAGCAATCGTTCCGCAGAGAGCTTGGATTTCATAATATGACTGTGGCTGTGGCCGCACTCCTTTATTTGGTGCGGCAGATGGGAGACAGCAGAGATGACAGCTTGGGCTCCAAGCTCGTCATGGCAGCAGGATCGCTCCGCTGTCTGCCTCAAAGACGCGTGCCGTTTTTTTATAATCTTTTATTCAGATCGATCAGATACAGTAGCATGTCAGCTGCGATGCACACTGTGAATAACTGACTTGTGCCGGTCTGTGCAGTTCAGTGACTCCTGTTTTGTGTGTGTGTGTGTGTGTGTGTGTGTGTGTGTGTGTGTGTGTGTGTGTATGTGTGTTTGTGTGTGTTTGTGTGTGTTTGTGTGTGTGTGTGGGTGTGGGTGTGTGTGTGTGTGTGTGTGTGTGGGTGTGGGTGTGGGTGTGGGTGTGGGTGTGTGTGTGTGTGTGTGTGTGTGTGTGTGTGTGTGTGTGTGTGTGTGCATTCATCACATCCTCGTATGTGTGCTACTCAAATACACAGGCATGTAAAAGTGCAAAAGAAGGTGGGTTGCATAATGTGTGCTTCAGTGGAGGCCTGTGCTTTCTACACTTGATTAAATCACATTAATCCTGCTTCCTAAGAACATAAAGCTGATATGCCAAGGAGTTGCTTTGAGTTGAGCAAGTAAATTACAACAAATCTTATTGTGCTTTGGGGTTGTGTGCCATCTGAAAATGATTGGAAAATAAGATGAACATGCAACCTCATTCTGATATGTGGTATGCATGTGAGCTTTGGGGTTTCATGTCATCTGAAAATGATTAGAAAAACAAGATGAAAATGCAATCTCATTCTGAAATGTGGAATGCATGTGGAAATTCATAAACATGCATTGGATTCAGAGAGCACAGAATTACTCAGCTGCATGTTTCATTTCTTCAACCCCTACCAAACTGTCCCTGACAGCAGCGGGCTCTGGGCCAGATCTGGCTCGGCTACGGCCCTGGTCTGACATTGACCCGATTTAGAGTCTGCATTATCTTGGTATCCCATTATTTTTCCATTTCCTCCTTCAACCTTTCGTATTGATACTGTGTGAAATACAATAACCTCCCGCGAGCCAAGAACCTCACGGCCAGCAATTTATGGAAATGACATTCCTGCGCTCACTTCCTACATGGAGAAATGTGAGACCTGCCCATTCCACATTGACGTTATTGGTATGTTAGGCTCCCGTACATGCGATGTAACACTTGACCTTGGATCACAAATAAATTATGCACGTGCTGTGAAACCCAACCCACAAGCCATCCCAGGGGCAACTTCCTTAAGCACGTCTCTCTCTCTCTCTCTCTCTCTCTCTCCTCTTGATTCATTATGCACGATCAAGCCCCCATAATAGGCCAGTTTGCAAACAACACAATGCGCAAAGTGCAACGTGAGACACCTGACACCATGCAGCACTTAAGTGCCAGCATGTGTACCTTCAGCTGTAAACAAAGAAAGGGAAAGGACAACCAAGACTAATCTCTCTTCATCCCAGCTTGGCCAGCAATGGGTAGCTTGCCAACAGACAAGGAAAAGAATACAAGCACACACACAGATGGCATGATGGTATCTGTACATGACTACCTGTCTGAAATGGAGAGGCAGCCACACAAATAAATGAGCATCCTGCTGGTGATGTAGGCTGTCAGAAAATTACTTTCAATTTAACTCTACTGGGTTTTTAACATGTTTAAGGCAACTACAGTTCAAAACTGGAGTGATTCTGTTGAGAATCATATACTGGTGAAGAGTGTCCCATCAACAAGGCAGACTGAGAGCTGAGAAGTGAGAGGGGCGCTCTTCTAACTTAATAATATCTGATGCCCATAACCCATGAATTTTATAAGAGAATGTCAGTCCAATAAAGATCACACTGACAGGCCGTCTCTACTGTCTGCCAACATCCTCAAAACCGTGACTTTTTCCAAATCCTTTAATGTGTGTGTGTGTGTGTGTGTGTGTGTGTGTGTGTGTGTGTGTGTGTGTGTGTGTGTGTGTGTTGTGCACCTGAGTATCTGTGTTTTGTTATTGTTGCCTGTCTTAATAAGGCATTATTTATCTCTATCAGTATGGGATGTAAAGTAATCCTGCAGAATCCTACATACCCTTCAGTAATCCCACTAAATCCTGCTTCAACAACATGTTCAGAGTCATTAGTAACAGTCGGACAAGCCAGAGATTGGTGAAATAATAAGCATTACTATAGTCTAAGAAATCTGAATAAGGGAAACAGGGATGGGAAAACAGGGAAAATACCCTATAGGCTACAATACAGTGTTATTTCAACATGAAGCAAAGCCAGTGAAATGGCATGGTACTCTCAGCACCCACTCTGCATGAAGAAGGCCTACTCTATGAAAATAAAATATCTAAACAGAAGAACAGCGGAGATCATGCTGCTGATGGTTTGCGGTTCTTGAGCCATGCTGTTGTAGCTACATTAAAGAATAGAGCAGAGGAGACATTTCACCCACTATATAAAATGTGTTGGGACTATTGCCCAGTATTGCCCAGTCTTATATGTCATGACACGTTTATCAAAATATCAAGGTAAGAGACATTTTAGACCAAAAAAAATCGAAACCCATTCCAATTCCGGTTTCTATTCATGTGCAGTTTTACATTTCCTGGTGGTCTTCTTTTTGATATAGATGGACCAACACTGTCCTCTGCAGTCCACATCTGGTACAGTGCACCATATCGCTAAGCACTGCCTCAAGTACCAAATAAAAAGACCGGCCGCTCCAACTGTAACTGTTTTTTTGTCTAGACATTTCTGTGAATTTCACCAAGAAAATATCAGTGGAGTAGTGCATCCCTCTGCAATCTGTTGGCATGCTATCTATTTCCTTTTGAGAGGGCTACAGACATTCCTGCCACAGAACAGTGGTGATTCTTACAAGCTTGTTACTTTTCTGCCATCTGGTGTACAGTTCTTGAATTGGACGTTTGTATCAGCTGAAAACTATTTGAGGTCTACAACTATTTTATAGGGAGGCTCCAAGGAAACAACGGTTTGTTTTACCACAAGGAAAAATGGTTCTTCCAACCCCCAATGATAACAGGATTATTCAGAACTCAAGTTAATTAACTGCGAATTAAGAAAAGTAATTAAACAATTAAGTAAACTAATTGTGATTATTAGCTTAATAAACAAGTTATTAGCCTACTAAAATAGTTGTCAAGTTGCTATTATTAGCCTACGTTACAGTTGGCTACGCAAATAACCTTTGTACACCATAGTTTCACGTGTTCTGATGCACTTCGCGGTCAGGACAGAACACACTAACCTGAAAGACATGAAATGTGCGCTCTCCACCAGGTATCCGACGACCATCTCATCTTCTCTTCACTCGCGCTTGCTGTTGCTATGCCAACTCAAACACATTAGACCATGAGCCAGCGTTCCCTCTGCCTGTCCTGAAAACAAGCTGTGCCTTTCATGCTAATAAAAGTTTGTCATGTAATCAGCCACATTTTTATGTACTTTAACTGGCGGTAATCTTGGGAAGTTAGCTATGCTCATGAAGCTTCTCAGAGAAATATGGCGTCTTGCTTAGTGCCAGATTTCCCAGCTGTGCTTCTCGCTTTGGAGCACTTGGGCGAGTTAGGTAAGAAATATTGTGCTTAGCTATGCACCTATCTTGCTTAGTTAACGTGGACTTTGTTAGTTGGTTAAATATCCTTCGAAATGTAATCTACTGGTAGCCAGCTAGATAGCTCAGTTGGCTCCACTGTGAATAATGTGTCCTGTCTCATTTTACGCATGACGTTGTTGAATGAAAGAAAAGCAGCTGAAAGATGAAGACGTCTCCTTCAGCCAAGAAGCAAGTCACCACCTGAGAGAGATAGCAACTGCAATTAAAGAGCTGGTGAATCAGATTTCACGTCCTTAACCTTAAAAAATTGATACAAAAACTTGAGATAAGTAACATGTAAAAACTGAAGAGCTCTCTTTTCTCAGGAGGCGTCCCGAAAGGCAGTCCACGAACAACTTGAGGTTGAAACTATTGAAAGTAGCAAAGTTCGTCACCAGGTTCTTCGTATTCGAGATGAAGTAGTCTATGAAATAACAGGTGGGTAGACATATCGAACATCGTAACCACTAGCTTTGTATGGCTCCGTCTGCAGAACGTAGCAGGATACCTGTACCCTAATATAAGGCTGTTTCAGATGGTGTGGCGGCAGCAAGAGATGTCAATGCAGCTCAGCTAAACCAACTTCAAGCTGAACTTAAAAACCTTATGGAAGAAATTGAGTCAATGAAAGTGGAACAAGGACTTCTTGAGGAGCAAAACGCACTGCTTTAGTAAGCTTGACGTACTTTTTAAAAAACAAGTAGGACTACCGGTGACACCCCCATCACAGTTGCATTTTACACTTCATAGAGTAGGCTAATTAAATCATGTGTTGTGGCTAAAATATGTCTGTTCTGTTTGTTTAATCTGTGTCGTAAGTTACTGATTCTTTATTTATTTATTTTCAATGTTCCAGTAATTTGTCACATTAAGGCCTTTAATCTGCAACAAAGCATTAAGTAGTATATTGTTCTCTTCATGATTTGGAACCTTTGGTTCAGAGCTGGTCACAGAACCAGATTTCAACAGATTTTTGCAAGGATACTGGGTTATATAATCAGGGTAGTTCCACTTGTCATCTCACAAGCTATTATGGACGATTATAAAGTTACTGGCCCTCAAATCCACTAAATACATTTAGAGTCGTTTCACCCTTAACTTTTTGTGTTACAGTCCAGAGAGAGAACGTGTGAAACGAAACCATGAAAATGTCATCAGCCTGCTCAACTTCCAACTGGCAGAGAAGGCCAGCAAGCAGATCTTGCTCAATGAGAAGATCAATGAGATTGAAGATGTGAAGGCCGAAATAGCCTGTGTAGAAATTATCAGAGCGGATCTATTCAATGACCTCACCCAGGAAAGGAACACATTCAAGGAGGCCAAAGACATTTTGGAAGCACAGGTACAGTATGTTCAGAATTTTGTATTTCACTTTTGAACATTTGCTTTGTGAAACGTTTGGTTTTCAGCTGACTTTTCTGTTGGTTTAGATTGAGCAGTGCGTGAATAGCATCCAACAGCAGAAAAAAAACAATGGCCACATACGCAGAGAACTGGATGTTCTTACAAGTGACATGCAGGAGAAGGAAGACCGGCAGGCTGATCTTCAGAATGTGAGATAAAAACAGATTAATTGCCAACAAATTATTTGCAAAGTTAAAATTACTTCCAATATGATGAATCATTGCCTGTGGTCAGTTCATTATCATTTTGTATTGGATTTTATGTTACAGACCATATATCAGGTTGAACTTATCATAACCAGACTAATATCAACAAAGAACAAATGTAAAGACCAACTCGGAGAGGAAATCAGGAAGTCTGTGAAGCTTGAACAAAACAGGTACACTGTATAAGAAGCAAGTTTAGATATATTGATCACCAGCCTAATGGTTCTTCAAAGAATCTATCATCAGAGGGGTGTCAGTGGGACGCATCAATAGCACATGATGCCTCTTCATCGACATCCATTTTTCAAGTAAATAACAGAAGAAAAAAAAAACATAATAACTAAACAAACTTCAGTAGAACATACCAACGCCACATGTCGGGTCACAGTTCTTTTATTGGCTCTTATTAGAAGTCAGAATTTCCTGAACATTATGATTCATTTTGACAGAGTGGTCCTTGAACAGGAGCTTGTGGAACTAGCAGAGGCTTTCAGGAAGAGAGAGGAATTCCTTCAGCAAAGCATTTTAGAGGTAAAAAGTCATGAATATGACCAAATGCGTTCCTCAGCTCCACAAAATACAAGTTTGGTATGAGTGGGCCATGTGGTATGAGTGGGCATATGCAGACATCATGCCTGGGTTTGTTTGTGCGTTCTTTTGTGGAAGGTGTGCAGCTCTTAATTAATTTTTTATTTTAACACAGGTGAAAATGGAAAGCCATACCCTGTTAGATGTCAGATTTGAGCCGATTGATTTCTCTGCCCGAGGCTGAACCTGCTGGTCTGTTTTGAAATTGAACTTTTTGAAAGAACCCCCCTTCAAAGACAATCTGTGCTGAGCTGACCTTTCATAGGAGTTGGGCCACTGAGCTGTCCTCTGATGTGCTATAGTTCACACAGTCAATGGGAGGCTTCAACCCAATAGACTTCCAAAGAATGCAACATTAAAATTAAACCAACTCTGTGGTGTTGCCCGTGCTCTCTGCCAGTCATTTGTGAGCTCATATAGGCTTATGGCCACAGTTTGTGAAAGTTTGAAAGCCTGAATAGGATATTTTGGTTTGACCTTAAACATACCCAAACCTTGGCCTTGGAAAAAGAATAACATTCACTGAATTCAGAGTTAATTAACACTGTGATCACTGACCACTGGCCTCATTGTGTGTGTGTGTGTGTGTGTGTGTGTGTGTGTGTGTGTGCGTGTGTGCGTGCGTGCGTGCGTGCGTGCGTGTGTGTGTGTGTGTGTTCAGACAGAAGAAGAGATAGAGCAGTGTCTGCTTTTGAATGCCATTCATCTTGCATCAGTGACAAGATTGACCGATCATTTCAACATCCAGAGAAAACTTGAGGATGATACCATGGCTGAACACAATGCCTTGGCTAGGCGGTAAGGCTAATTTCTATTATAATATATTTATCATAATATAACTCTTTTTAAAACAATTATATTTGTATATGATTTGTTTTGATTCATGAATATACATGTTTATCCATGAACATGCAATGAATTAATGCCTGAAAGCAAACTAAATGCTGTCCACTACCATAATGATAGGACAAGTCATTGTGTTCTGTGATATGTATTAGACTGGAGTGGTCAAAACTGAGACTGGAGGAACGCATTGCCTCCATTGCCAAGTATAAATTAGAAATCAAAGAAATGGAGGAGGGGATGAGACAACTCCATGAAACAACTGTGTAAGTCTGTCGCCAGTCTTATAAGTGTCTAGAGCCAAAGTCATATACAGTACAGTAGTTAACTGTTAACTGAAATTCAACTAAACTAATTTGGTGTGCCTGTTTTATTTAACTTTTTTGAACTGCATTTGCTTTACATTCACACAATCAAAGCATAGAATCACAGGTATTTTATTACGTAGTTTTCCACTGATGTTGTGTTTCCATTTGGCCATCTGTATATCATTTCAGAGTGAACACTGACCTGTTCAAGAGGAATCTTGAGGAGATGAAAGTACAGCTGGCAAAAGAAAAGAAGACCAGGTTTTGTGAACCCCTCAGATCTCCTCTCTTCAAAAACACCTCCAACAATTTGACTTCACATCTGTCATAGCACGAGATAATAATCTCTCTCTCTCTCTCTCTCTCTCTCTCTCTCTTTCTCTCCGTGGTCAGAGCGAAATGGGAAGTTGAGAGACAAGAACTCGGTCATTCTCTGGAGAACATGAAAGTAGCACACGAGGAGCACATGAGGGAGGTCAACGAAGCCATCGAGCAGACCAAGGCGCGAAGCCTCGAACTACGAGAAGAGGTCAGGCTGCTCTCTTCTTCATCCCCTTCCTCTTTTCATCCTTCCATTTCCTGTCTGTTTCCTCTACCCTCACAGTGTGTGTGTGTTATACTTACCCACATTGGCATTGTGGCATCTCAAACCAGGAGAAGAAGCTCCAGGACCACGTGTTTCTAGGTTCGCTGATAGAGCGTCTTAAAAAGATGGTGGCTGACGCGAGAGAGGCCACCAAAGCCATGGAGGTTTCCTGCATCGCTGAGATTCAGCAGTTTGAGGTAATTTTGAGGTTTGCACTGATCAGTGTTGCGATGAAAAACTAGGTAATGCCCTGTTGGATAGTGCCAGAACACACCAACCCATCATTACATGAAGAAATGTGTCTCTTGTACCTAAAGGAAGAAGCTGAGGCACTGACTGAACACCGGCTGGAGTTGGAGGAGCTGCTGAAGGCAGAGGAATCTGTCTTGTCAGGCGTGGAGGGCGAGTTTGACGTCGCCCAGGCCCGACACCAGACACTGACTAAAGACACGACAGGTAATCACCACACCTTTGCTCCCCAGCAGCCAAATATTCCATGCTAACATTTGATCGTTATGTATTCATTGATGTATAATTCATACACGCTTGCATGTACTACCTTCTCACTTTCAAGCAACAACAACAGCATTGTTTCCACTTCCATCTATCGCTGGTCATTTTCTCTGTGCGTTTCAGTATTCTCAAAGTTTGTGTCTTGCTGATATGTCATTCCTTCTCTTTCTTTTTTTTCAGACCTGAAGCATAGAAGGATGCAACTGGAGCTCTGTATTCAGGATACCCAAATCAACACTGCTATTCTTCTCATACCAAAGGTTCGACCTGTCCTGCATCATACCACATAACATAGAGGAAAATTTACTTTGAAATAAACACGTGACATTTAATCAAGTTCACATTCTACATTGGAAATATGCTCTTTGTTCTTCTCTAAGTATTTACGTATATGAAGTATTTAAGTAAATTAAGTTTTTGGTCCTTTAATATGGATGGGTGTCTTTTCCTGAATGTGGATGTGTCTGTTCTTGGATGTGTGAATATATTTGTTCTTGAATGAGGATGCATCTGTATGCATCTTGTATCTTGATGTGTGTGTTCTGGAATGTGGACGTGGATGTGTCTGCTGCAGGAGGAGCTGAAGCAAGAGTTGGTGGATCTAAGGAGGAGACGCATGGAGGTTCTCAAGTTCCAGGGAGAGCAGATGAGCGAGACAGAGAAGGGCATCTATGAGAATGGATTGATGCTGGAGCAGGTCAACCGTGAGAACTGCCGCTTACATGTAGTGAGTTTAAACTTTATTTGGATTGGTGTACTGTTCATGTATTGACTATTGTTCCAGATCAAGCTAAGATCATTGAATAGAGGCTGATATGCATTATTTTGCCCAGAACTAAGTTTAAAGCCTGTTCAAAGTGTTTGCCGCTGAACATTGACCCTTAGGGCCGGGTTCACTTAGTACAAAAGCATTTCCGTTGGGAAATATAGTTTGTACTTCAGTTACAGTTTTTATTCATTGTTTTACATTGAATTTAATTGTACAATAGGTTGTAATGTAAACTAAGACGTATTTTGGCAAGCAATTAAAAACAGTATCAGTGTATCAGAAGATTTTGAAAGAAATGTGTTCAAACAAACTGATACTATACTTTCCACCTCCAGTGCATTGAACAAATGAAAGAGGACATATTCAATGCCAAGCAAGAAAAAGTCAGACACACACAGGAGACAGAGTGGCTGAGAGAGGAAGTTCGATCTCTTTTCGGTGAGTCCTCACAAACACCAAGTACATAGCCTGAAGACACCCATTAAATCCGGCCTTTTTATGGCCCTCATCTGACTGATTTGGTACTACATGTGAGCACTCATTTTTAGTTTTGATGTTGTTGTATTAATACATGGCTTCATTGGTCTTTTAAAACGTCAATACAAATGGACGAATATGCCTGCATAAATAGTTATGGGGACACATAAAATAACCTGTTTGTAAAAATCTTCTTACAAATGGTACATTTTTACCATAATAGTTGGAATAGAATATGTATCGTCAAATGAAGATTTCAGTCTGAGTCTTGTATTGTTTGCCTTGTCTCTGTTTTCCAGAGGGCCTCGTTGATGCTTGGGTGAATGACATTGTGGTTACCAAGGCAAGTATTTTGAAAATGACAATATCTAAACATTCTTAATCACTTAAATTGTATTAGGGCCACAGATGAAGGTCTGTCTTTATCCCCTACCTACCATATCTTTAAATGTTTACAATAGCGTATTAATTATTTATTAACAGACTAATCATAACTCCCTTACCAGGAATCTACTGAGAGGGATCAACATATTTATGGTGCTATTAACAATCTACTGATGAAGCTGGCAAACAGGCAATACCAAATTGGGAGCATCGCTGATGAACTAAAGGAGGAGTTTGGGGCCTTGACTGCCCTCTTATCACCTCCAAAACTGTAATGATTTGAACTGTTGTTTGTATATCTTACTTTAATCCTCTTGAACTCACTCCTTTAACTCAGAGTTAGGCTCTGTGAAGCAACAGTGTTTGCCCTTTACCCTTGGTACCATATTCTGCAACACTTCATCCCTCTCATGCATCATTCATATCTATTAAAGTTATATCTGTTGATATGGAAGAAAACAGAACAGAGGCTGAAGTGTTTTCAATTTTAGGGTGTGTGAATATTTATCTAAAACTAAGGAATCCACAGAAGAATCCACATGTGAAATAGATCTGGCACGGATGACTAGGGGTGTTCCAAAGACAGTCAGTGCAAAACGAAGACCACATTTGTTATATTCAAATAACCCTATAAAAATAATAATTGGGGGTCCACCATTCGTGTAGTGAACAGAGAAGAAACAGAAATAAGACATGCAGTTAACAGGTTACATTTTTATTTCTAGATCAGACTAATTCAAAGACTGATCAACTGGGACTGTCAAACTCACATTCACCAGAAACAAAATGCGGAATTACATGCTTTATGAAAGCTGTCTTATGCTTTTTTTTTCAGCACCTCCATTTCCTGTCTGTCTGTCTTTCACGTCTGTGTGTGCACATACTGCAAGCAACGAAGCAGAATATTTTTGGCACTGTGTTTAAATACTCTTCATTCTGTCGAAGAATTAACTGCTTAAACTGTGATACATAGATATACATATTTGTACTCTCTCAAGTATAATCATTAACACAACAGCGAACACTTAGAATACAAATGTTTGGATGGATAAGGCTTCAACAGAAAATTCTCACTTTTTATAGGTAAAAGCTTTATAGGAGATCCAGCAAAATACACTTACATACCATTTAACAACATACAGTACTTGCAATATAAATAAAATATTCTTTACAGTTATGTACAATGAGAGTGAACAGTTTGAAAGTGACATTATAAATATGCCATTCTTCTCTTCAATCAATTTCTTTAATTTTAAAATCCCATACAAACACGCGTCTTCAAAACAAGAATACGCTTTGAAATATAATTCCACCCATTCCATTCAACGACTATTGTGACCAACACTGTACATTTGTTCACCCATTCACCTGTTGACAGAAACGACAAAAGAACAGCCATCTTTGCAGTGCAACCCTCTGGGACAAATGAGCAAGTCCTTCTGGATCACCAAAGCCACAAGGCCCACTGCCTTCATATTTATGGCCTTGACAGACTGGGACTCCAGCGGACACTGCGAAACCTCCTAACTGGTGGTCAGTGCCCATTGCCTCCCTCTGATATGATCCTATTAGGTTCAGTGAACCTGGCTGTGAGCAGGTAGAAGAGAGCAGGGCCAGGCACAAGGGCCAATAGGGGCAGATCTTGCTCCAGCTTATCCAATCGGGAGATGGAGATAATGCCATAAGCATGAAGGAGCCAATGACTGAAGAGCACCACCAGTCTCTTCTTCTTGGCAACAAGGTTTTTGAAAGACTGAGACAAAGGATAAATATATATTAATAGAGAGAATTGCACAAAATTGAAAGCTGAAAAATGTTCAATGCTACATAACATTTTTGCAGTTATTATGTGGGTGCCTCACCTGTATTTCTGAAGCGGACATGTATACCGCCAGTGTGACCAGAGACAAAACAAGAATAATGTATGGAAAGGCATAATCTAAGGAGGAAAAAAAACAATGTTAATGGTACTCAGAATCAATCAATTATACCGTCCTAAGGCATTCCGTGTCATTGTCAACACCTTAACTATTTAAACGTTTAAAAACTATTGAAATGCTAAATGAATATCTCTGCATGGTGCATTGCTACTGATTCCTGTTGAACCCATGCCTATCGACTAGTTATTGTACTTACACAGAAGGCCTCCTCCCACAGCCTGCAGCACCGTGAGGATGGGGAAAAAGTAGAGAGCCGCATAGATGCTTTTGAAGCGGTCTGACTTCCCCAGACCACAGGCAATCTTCTTCACCAGGAGTGGCCTCAGCATCATCATGAACACCAGGCAGAAAGCGTAGTAGATCAGCACTATTGTGTATCTGGAGTAAAGGGGGAACTTGTTAATGCTGACAGTTAAAGGGAGACATTGAATATTTTTACCTGGGCCCTGTTTTCCTTTCTTTTTAGGTCCAGATTTTTACTAGGGACTACGTCGGTCCAGTATGGGGTTAAAACGCTGTAACCAGCAACAGCAAAACGTCTATATAATGTGAACCCATGGGGCGAACGTCTGCGTTTTTGGCCTTCCCAAAAAGATGGAGGAAATAGGGCCCAGATTTGAAAAATCCAAAAGTTTCCCTTTAACGTGATTAATATGGGTATTCTGTTTCCATTTAGATATTACAGTATTTTTAGGAAGAGTTTACATGGAATGGACAAAGTTAGGCATTGCTATAAGGGATCTCTTACCAGAATACAATTATGTGCTTGGCTAGGTGTAACTGAAAAAGTGAACACAGTATAGGATCTGAATTAAGTAGTTTAAATTATTTACTTCTGCCCTGATGTCTAAAAGATTTTCAGCATAAGAATGTAAATTGTTAAATGTAAATGCCAATTCCTCAGCATGTATCAAAGCAGCACTTCTCACAGTGGGAACACAGCTTCCTGGGTGCAGTGTAAGGTGGTGACGTAGTCCGGGCTTGGATTGTAGAGCATGGTATACCAATCAGAGAGCATCTGGACACGGCAGGAGCGGATGGACAGTGCACCCACAGGGTCGCTCACCAGCAGAGTGACCAGTGCAGCCGCGCTGCACTCAAACAGGGCTGTGATGTGCTGGAAAAGAGCACTGGAACTATCGAACAGTGCAGGGGAAAAAATATTCAGTAAAGTTGGAAATGTGCACAGAACTACTTGGGTTCATTTTGTTCTGCTTGGTGATATTGGGAACAGCCCTTTTGGCCTTTTGACCAGCCCTGAGTTAGTCATTTGGCTGTGGCAGAAAGGCAGCAAGCACTTTCAGTGGCCACCTTTGATGTTTTGAGGGCATTGACATTTAGGATTGAGTAAGCCTACCTTTTCTTCCCAGAGTACCACTCTATGAAGAACCAGTGCAGGACAAGAGGAAGCATCGCCATGAAACCCAGGTAGAGCCAGTCATAGAGGTCTGGGGTCTCGCTGCATTTCTCACAAATCTTCTGCATATTTGTCCTCTCCCCCCTTGGACATACCTTCCATTGAAAATGTGGAGAGAGAAAAAAAGAAAAAAAACAGTGGAAAAATATGTTTTATTTCACCATCCAGCTTTTCATATTTCCTGCTCTTTATACAGTTTTCTTAATAAAGTCTGGACAACACTGTAGAATTTGACAAAGTAAATTGAACCTGCAGCAAAGAAACATTTAACATCTAGAGATGCATTTCTGGAAGAAAAACACGTTGTGTAACTGCTAAACAGCAGCAAACCAGAATATGACTAATGATTAATTAGCAACGTGTGATCACCTCCTCAAACAGTTCCTGCAGAAAAGATAAAATCGTGTAACTGAACACTGAAAGGGGCACCAGCCCCTAGGTAAAGCACAATTCAAATCTCTTCCATTTAAATCTGCATACACTTGTAGTGGAGGATGCTTTACACCCTTGAGTAGTGGCAATTATAGCTGGATCGAGATCTTCAGACCTCAGGGGAAAGACCCCAAATTCCACAGCTCTGATCTTGGATGAAAAACCTCTCCTTTCGCCTGTGATCGTAGATCCCAGCGTAACGGCAGGCGCCAAGGCTGACCACATAGCAGCTTCACAATCTCTGCTAACCAAGACTTCCCTTTCCACTTCGCAGCTATTAGAATCAGTGAGTACCTCCCCTCCCTCTGGATGTTTCTGGAATGAGATCTACTGGGGAAAATGCATATAAAAGGACACTTGGCCAGGCATGGGCCATCGTGTCCACTGCTAAAGGCACAGTCTGACTTGATATTGAATAATAAATCTTCTTGGCAGATCACTCCAAGTTCTGAGATACATTTAGAGCAGGGGTACTAAATAGGCGGACCGCGGTCCGGATCCAGACCCAAACGCAATACAATTCGGACCGAAGCCAAAATCAACATTCTAAATTAATCTAATCATGATACAAGCGAGTTTTCATTTGTGCGTGATTTCGGCCTATATATTTGCTTCTACTCAGTTTGGTTTCTATCTTCCGTGTTCAATCCGGAGGTCCAATCAGTAGCTGTAATAACAACATCACTATGACAACTCACTCATTCAATGTTGGCCGCGAGCTCTGTGGGTCACGCAGGTTGTGTGTGTCAATGGCAACAAAGCGGGCAGATCGACTTGTGAATGGTATGTGTTTCTCAGTAAATGAAAATCATGGTGTGCTCTAAACCCGACAAAAAAACGAAAATCGCGAATTAAGAAAGAGTGGACTGACAAGTATGCATTTGTGCTGCCTGTTGGGAGCACAAAACCAATGCATTTGTGCTGCCTGTGGGGAGCACAAAACCGATGTGTTTAATCTGCAACGAGACAGTTGTCCTTGTCAAAAGTGCTAACGTGATACGTCTCTATGAAACAAAGCATGCACACTTTGAACAAATGTACAATCAGATCTCTGAGGTTAGGGCCAGAAACCATCTGCAATCAACATACCAAGCAACATGCAGTTTAATTGATAGATCAGACACACAACAAGAGCATGCATAACTCAACATAATGAGTCTGCCTTTTCAACTATAAAAATAATAATAATACAGGAGCACACACACTAATGAACATTTACCTCAGTGCCTTGGCCTGGCCCTCACACCTTTTATGCCCAAGTTTAAAGCACAAAAAAGGTGTCACCTTTCACACAGATAAGGCCAGACCACATCCCCTTTGGTGCATAGTTTGAACGTTTTCGATGTTTTTCGATTTTGACCGCCACTGTTCCAGACCTTGGACTGAACGGAATATTTGGCGAGTGGACCTTTTGGGTTTCCAATTGAGCACCCCTGATTTAGAGTGTCTTGCATGCACATCATGTTTAAGATTTAACTACAGATTTTCAATCAGGTTTACTGCAACACATTCCAAAAGCTACAGTTTGCATTTCTTGAAGTACTTCATGGTGTATTTTGAAGTATACTTTGAATCACCATCCTGTAGAGACCAACATCTTGTAGGCTTCGGTGTCTTGACTGGCTGCATGACATTTGCATTCTAAATTTGCTGATAATTAGACAAATCCATTTTCCCTTAATTATTATGGTTTTTCCTGTGTCACTAGCTGAAAGAAAATCCCTCGATCATCACATGCTTGTCAAGGGGTTCTTTTCATCAAATGCTGGCCCTTGCTCGCTAGAGGGGGGTGGATTAACATCCAATTGACATAGGGTATAATGTGACTAAGGTTAATGAAAACAAGTTTATTTGATCAAATCGCACTTGTTGAGATTTTATAATCCGCATAACACAGTAATGAAATTGTGCGCAGACTCGCATTTCTTTAAGCCAAATTGTCATGAAGGCACTTAAATACGAATGAGTTGAATGGAAACCTAGCTAATGTTTGAGCAAGCAGCACTGCACAGTAGAATGGTGCACTACCTCACCTGTGTCAGATAATCTTCCTTTGCTTTTGAGGCATAGAAAGGGTTTGGTTGGCCTTTCTGTCCAGCAGAAATGCAGTTTTATTTGGTAGTGTTCTTGTTCCTCAAGATCTCATCTTGACCTTCACAGCTAATAACCATTTCTTGATAATATTTGAGTCATTTGAAATTGCTGACATCTTTTAAAAACCATCTGCTGTTTGTGTGTTGCCACAAAATTTGAGAAGTCAGAAAAATCATCAGCTTCTGGAATTTTGTTTTTAAGTGAACATAGTGAATGACAATTATTGACCTGTTTTACATGTCCTAAAGAGTCCTGTTAATACATGTTAATTTGCTGAAGGGGCTGTTTTTACTTCAGAAATTAACAAAATACAGATTTTGCTCAGGGTCCTCCAACTTTTGCATACAACTGTACAATGAACACTGGCGGTAAAGGCTGGCAATGGTGAATGCTTTGTGAAGACTCAAAATAAATCCTGAATTATGCCTAATGTTTAAATGGGACATACAGGAGGACTTACCCCACACTCTCCTTCAATTGATCCATTAGCCATCAGGATTTTCCCGCAGTAAAGGCCCGGACAGGTAGAACTCATTGCAACAGCTGGAGAAGATGAGTATCATCGGTAAAGCAGAACAGGTAAGGATAGCTAATGTTACAGTTTTCCCATCCTCAGCGCAATCTAGTCAGAGATTCATAATATAATGTTGATAGTCCGCAAGATAGCTGTTAAGTTTTTTGAGAAATGTCTCCTAAAATGTGTTTGAAAAGGTAGATAATTAATGATGACCTTATTAAGATGCAACCTGTAGCTCACAAGACAGTTAGCTGGTCAGCTGAATCCATAATTACCATTTGCTTAAGGCCATGCTAACATGATATAAAATACAATAACTACACTAAAATACATACACGTCTTTGACAGTGTAAGGTTCAGTTTATTCCTCATAGGATAAGTAAATCTGCTTGTCTAGAGGTAGTTACCTCCATATATATGACAAACCTAACGTTAACCTATCCTGTCGAAGGTTAGCTATGCTAACGTTACATTTTCTAGCTTACGTTTGTTTGACATGATCAGATTGACAATAAGATCCAGCAACACGCTATTCGTGACAGACCCAAGGTATCTCCATCGGAATTTACATACCCATAATAAATGCTGCTATACATCCAAAAGATGTTTTAAGTGAGTTCCTGTGGCATTTGGTCCACAACCTACGAAAGCAACCAATATCAGCAGCACTAACACCGGAAGACTGATAGGTCTTCTTCCTTCTTCGAGGTTTGCACGGGATTCTTTTTTACTGCAACCTTGAACTCAGCTACGCCATCTGCTGTAGTGGAGACAAAAATAGGCGTATCAGTAATGCTTGACGTGCCACTTATTTTTGTCTGGAATAATGTTAAAGGCACCCAGTGCAACTTTCGAGGCTTAAAAATAAACATTCAATTTCTAGTCTTTTTTACACGTAGTAAGTTTCAATAACTCCATACCATTACATACCGACATTCAAGCAGCAAAGATGAGACGTCGTTGTGTGGTGAGAACTGATAGAAAATCGATAACAACAACAATCGCCGCCATTTTCTTTATTTTTTTTTACCTGCAATAAATAAAGCAGGCTTCCAGTCAATGGAAAAATGGCTTCTCCCCACCAGCGATTGTTGTTGTTTACGATTTTCTATCAGTTCTCACCACACAACGACGTCTCATCTTTGCTCCTTGAATGTCGATATGTAATGGTATGGAGCTATTGAAACTTACTACGTGTAAAAAAGACTAGAAATTGAATGTTTATTTTTCATTGAATGTTTACATAAAGTTGCACTGGGTGCCTTTAATATAATATTTTTTAACAAACATATTGTCTCAGTTTGGCAAGTGATGTAGACACGATTCATTATGTGTTTTAATTAAAAGTTATCTGGAAAACTGACAACCTAGTAAGCACAGAATCAGAAACAGCTAGCAAGTTAAGGGATTCTGGCTTAGCAATGAAATCAGTTGGCAAATCAGGTAAAATGGGCCACAAATTTCAAGTATGATAAAATAGACCAACTTCTGCATTGACTAAAAAATGAATAGATGAATTGTGTTAAGTTTTAAGCTATGACACATTTTTATTATGGTTGGCCATAAACATGACACAATGTAGCCTAGTGGCCGAACACATAAAGTGCACTTAAGCCACAAATAGCCCACTCACTCATATGCAAACTCATAGATGGACACATAGATTGGTGCTCTCTCACTCAAACATGTTCAAGAATGCTCAGATAAGAATTTAGTATGTTCAATTCAGTGCAGATGTATTGTCATGCTGTCGCTGGGCATTTATAATACAAATGGCTTATTTACTGTATAAACTGTTTATATTGGAATTATTATTGATAGCATATGTGGTCATTTTGTATAGTTGCCAAACATGAATCAACTCATGAAAGTATGAACAGCCTCAATTAAAATGGCTGACAAATAATACTAAAAAGGCTGACTGCTGAGAGGCCAAGAGACAGCCATGTTGTAAACAAGATTGAAGAGGAGTTTAAGACTTTAGGGTGGCTGGCTGGTGAGTGAGAACACACCGTCCAGTCAGGATTCACAGTTCACAAGAAACATTTTTTTAAATGCTCAGTCAAAAAATTATTCCATGTGCCACATAATAAACTCTGTAACTGTACATCATTAAGCACAACATAAGGTCTTAGCCTACACAGGCAATACATGAGCATATAAACTCAGGAGCATTCACAGTTAAAGAAACACTATGCAACAATGACACTTTGAGTTATGGTTTTATAGGCAACCAGTTTAGGTACCATCCTCAAATTCATTTTGATAGCATATGGTCATGTAAAGGACAGATAAAAGAAAAGTGTCTTCCCTACTTGCCATCCAGGATATACCCTATGAAGTTCTGTGTCACCGCCGGGTACACCCAGCAAAAATGAAAGAAAAGCTTTCACATGCATGACATTGCCAGCTAAACTGCCAAAGCAGTGTGTTGGCAAGCTTCTATCAGTGTCAGCTGGGCTGTTGGTGGTGTTTGCAAGGCTTTTGCATGCCTTCAGGGAATTAGCTTAGTAGGAACAGAACTCTGTATTGCTGTTTTAAGGCAACAAGGTTAAGTAAGGGATAATGTATAGAACGAGGAGGGGTGTTGCTTCACCCTGAAGGGGCTTATTTTCCCGACAATGACCAGCGTTCTATACATTATCCCGCTTATTATACGGCTACTTGCCAAAACAAAAAATTAGCCTTACACAGTGTGTCTTTTTACAATGTATTTGTTACTATACGTAGTGTTAAAAAGCAGAAAAATAGTTCGCCAAAGACGTTGAACTTCAAAGACGTTGAACATTCTTTAGAACACAGCTGCTCAACCGTCCGCTGAAACTCCATTGATAAGTTACCGGACTACTTGCGGAGTGCTACGAAAGACGTGAATCAGAGTCAAAAAGGCCACTTTTCTTGACAGCGGTCATTATTGCATAGCAACGGTCCGCTATCGGTTAATAACGGACCGCAGAACGTTGGGAAGCCCCATTCAAGTGCAGCATTAAAAAGAGCCGTGTAATAAGGTAACTTCTATACATTATCCCTTACATATCAGTCCTTTGAAGTACAAGCAAAAAATAACTTCCATGGCTCAAATAACACACACAGGAGGAGCACATGCAGCAGCATTCAGGTTCAGTGTCTCTGAGTGAAAGGAAGGGGCTGTGGGCACAGGTGTGGCTAAGATTGGTGGACCTCTCTGGCAGCATCTGGGGTAAATGTACATGGGTCTACAATCAGACGAAAATTGTTAGTTTTGATCGTGACCAAATAATTCTATCTCGGACTCATCTGTCCAAAGAAGGGACTTCCAGAAGGCCTTTGGTTTATCCAAGTGCTCTCTGGCAAAGTTGAAACGGGCAGTTTTGTTCTTTCTTGAGAGCAGAGGCTTCCTTCTAGCAACCCGATCATGAATGTCATGTCTATTAAATTTCCGTCTGATTGTAGACGCATGCACATTAACCCCAGATGCTGTCAGAGAGGTCCGAAACTCTTTAGAGGTGATGTGTGGGTTGACTTTTACCTGATTTATCATTCTTGTGGTGCTTCTTGGTGATGGTCTTGATGGGCGTCCACTTCTAGGCAGAGATGCAGTCATGTTGAATGCCCTCCATTTCTAAATCATTTGTCTTGGATGGATGGATGGAGCTGGAATCTTTTGGAGATGGTCTTAAAGCTTTCCCAAGACTGATGGGCTGTCAGAACCGTCTTCCTGATGTCCTCTGATATCTCATTTCCTCTCTGCATTGTTGAGCTGTGTTGGTACACCGTGGCACTACAGTAGTTTGGTTGGTTTCCTCTCTCTTTTAATCTGTGTTGCCCAACCCTTTTTCTAAGGATGTCTCAGTTGATTGGTTTGCTTAATTGACTAATTTAGCACCCAAATATGTTTCGCCGAATCTGTCACCTGCTTGACTTTACCAATGCAGCTGGGGGTTCACTTACTTTTGAAAATACACTAATTCCATGTTTCATGTAGTTTTTTGGTTACTCAAACAATTCTCTCTAAACAAGTACATGCAAATGATAGACATAAACCTGACATTTCATTTATGGAAAATTGGTGATGAAAAAAATGAAAAATCATGGTAAAACAACAGAAAACTCTTAAGTGCTCAAAGGGTTCACATACTTTCAAGTGGCACTGTAGATCGTTGACACACAGACTGATCCATTTCAAAAGTTTATTTCTTTTAATTTTGATTATTATAACTGACAGCTAATGAAACCCAAAATTCAGTATCTCAGAAAATTAGAATATTGTGAAAATGTTCAATATTGAAGACTCATGGTGTCACACTCTAATCATCTAATAAACTCAAAACACCGTCAAAGGCTTCCTGAGCCTTTAAATGGTCTCTCAGTCTAGTTCAGTAGGCTACACAATCATGGAGAAGACTGCTGACTTGACAGTTGTCCAGAAGACGATCATTGACACCCTGCACAAGGAGGGTAAGACACAAAAGGTCATTGCTAATAAAGCTGGCTGTTCACAGAGTGCTGTATCCAAGCACATTAATGGGAAGTTGAATGGAAGGAAAAAATGTGGTAGAAAAAGGTGCACAAGAAACAGGGATAACCACATATTTGAGAGGATTGTGAAACAAAGCCCATTCAAGGGAGATTCACAAGGAGTGGACTGCAGCTGGCGTCAGTGCTTCAAGAGCCTACACACACAGACGTATCCAGGACATGGGCTTCAACTGTCAAGCCACTCTTGAACCGGAGACAACATCAGAGTCCACCTGGCTATGGACAAAAAGGACTGCACTGTGGTCCAAAGTTGCTCTTGGAAGATCCAAGTTGCTTGAGGTCCAGTGTAAAGTTTCCACAGTGAGTGATGGTTTGGGGTGCCATGTCATTTGCTGGTGTAAGTCCATTGTGTTTTCTCAGGTCCAAGGTCAGCACAGCCAGCACAGTTTTAGAGCACTTCATGCTTCCCTCTGCTGACCATCCTATGGAGATGTGGATTTCATTTTCCATCAGGACTTGGCACCTGCACACACTTCCAAAGGTACCAGTACCTGGTTTAAGGACCATGGTATCCCTGTGCTTGATTGGCCAGCAAACTCGCCTGACTCGCAAACTCGCGAGACAACAGACCCAACAACGCAGAAGAGCTGAAGGCCACTATCAGAGCAACCTGGTCTTCCATAACACCTCAGCAGTGCCACAGACTGATTGCCTTCATGCCACGCGGCATTGCTACAGCAATTCATGCAAAAGGAGCCCCGACCAAGTAATTAGTGCTGTACATGTTCATACTTTTCAGTAGTCCAAAATTTCTGTGTTAAAAATCCTTTTTTCTATTTGTCTTCAGTAATATTCTAATTTTCTGAGATACTGAATTTTGGATTTTCATTAGCTGTCAGTTATAATCATCAAATTTAAGTCTGTGTGTAATGAACATATATCAAATATGAGTTTCACTTTTTGAATAGAATTACTGAAATAAATCAACTTTTTGATGATATGAGCTAACAATGCTTCATCTGCAAGAACATACAAACTTTAAGTATCAGGTTACAGAAAATGTTTAATTCAACAAACAATATTTGAACGTGAAACATTTAATTTGTCTTTCTATTTTCAACATAAAATTGCATAAGTAAACTTACTCTGCACTTGTTTGTGGACTTTTGGGAGTGAACTTTTTGGATTCATGCACATTTCAGTGGTGTTTAAGTGTCGTCAGTCCATATCCCTTGTCCGGGATATATTTTTTTTGTAGGATATGTTTACATTTGATTTAAATTCAACCTTTTTAATACATTCCTTTTACTTACATGATAGTATTGCTGAGGTATTTTAGAATATATAATCAGATATTCCATTTGTTTTTAGTTAAGGGAAATGTACAAAAACATCAAGGCATGTCAGACAACTTAGAAAAGTCTAAAAGGCATTGAGGTTAAGGTCGATAAGATACTTTATCAAAAAGGGGCCCAATATACCTAACACCTTCGATGCTGTGGTGGCTATTTTGCTGATCAGCTTGCAGTGAAACCCATGAAAGACTGGGTTTCTGATGAATGTGATATAGATGAAATAAAATAAACCCTGTTGAATCTAAAGTTATCAACAAAAACAATGTAGCCTACTGCCATATTCCAAGAAAACAAGTAGGCCTAGCCTAAACGTAAAATAACTCGATAGCGCGGAAACTGGTGAATTCTTGAACCTAGGTAAGTGTTCTCATTTTATTTGCATAAGTAGAGAAGGCTAAGGCTGGCAAATATAAAACATTAGGCTACATTTGGTACAAGATTTCTGGATGAAGATCCGTTCAATGGATTAAATGAAGCCAGGGTTCCCGGGAGAATATTTTTGACCAGGGTACAAAAGGCTATGGCTTTAATTCATGTTAAATTAAACATTTTAATATTAATTCCTGTTCATCACGTTAACAGCCGCGGACGTGTTTGTAGGTTATTAAGATTTTTCTTATGTCACATCATGCATGCGTAGGCTACAGACAGAAAATAAAACCAATCTTCGCTGAAAGTGCGTAATTCTGAGGAGCAAAGATCATCATTTGCTGCCATGGCAACGGCTTTAAACGTCATGCAGAAGTGGAATGGCTTGGATTTGTACGCCGAGCAGGCGGATGGGGAGGAGAAAAAGCCATATACCAGCCCATAATACCATGCCCGAATTCGGAAATGTATACAACTTCGGCTGAGTGGAATGACTTAGTGGTAGCTTAATTTTGCGACAGCCAAGAAGATTCGCTTTTAAAATAAGACTTAACCTGTAGGCAAAGTGTTTAGGCCATAGTATTGCAAAAGGGATGAATCCTCATCTATTTCGTGGATGCTCCCTAACTGTGTCCGATGGATTTCCCAACGAACGCTGCTTTGCTCGGCAACACCACCGTTGCGGACAACAATTCTGGGACAAATTTCATGCTGGAAATGGTGACCCTGAGTACGGTTCTGAACAGCTTTGGTACGCCGAACACCGTCGCGAACTTCACGAGTTCAGGCGAACATATCCAGCCAGATACACCCGTGATGAGCACCGAAGGGAATTCGGTCCTCCGTGGTATAGCTGTGGCCGTGCAAGCACTGTTGCTCCTTGCCATTTTCCTTCTCTCCAGTTTAGGTAACTCGGCAGTTGTCATAGTCATAATTAAACACAGACAACTAAGGACCGTAACGAATGCGTTCATCATGTCCCTCTCCCTATCTGATTTCCTGACGGCCATTCTTTGTTTACCTTTTTCCTTCGTGATGCTTTTTAGTAAAGACGGGATGTGGCTGTTCGGGGACCGTTTCTGCATTGCAAATGGTTTTTTCAACACTTGCTTCGGCATTATTTCTACCCTGACAATGACACTTATCTCCTTTGACAGATTTTATGCCATTGTGCGACAGCCACAGGAAAAGATTGGTAGGCGGAAGGCCATTCTGCTGTTGGTGGCAGTGTGGGTATCGGCGGTGTTTTTCTCCATCCCCTGGTACCTGGTGTTGCGAACATCAGGGCAGCCGGTGGTTCACAAGAGGGGCTTCTACCATTGCATGTATGTTTTTCACTCTGGCACGTCTCGGATGGGAACTGCGTACAGCATATCTCTCATTGTGGTGTGCTACCTCCTCCCCTTCGCCCTTATGTGTTTCTGTCACTACAACATCTGTAAGACGGTCCGCCTGTCGGAAATCAGGGTGCGGCCAGTGACCACGTACGCACACCTGCTCCGTTTTTACAGCGAGATGCGCACGGCCACTACCGTGCTCATCATGATTGTGTTCATCATCTTTTGCTGGGGTCCATACTGTCTCATGGGAATCATCACCGCCTTGGGTGACTATTCTTTCAACCCGTCAATGGACACGGTCGCCATCTGGATGGCCTGGGCGAACGGTGCCATAAACCCGTTGATATATGTCATACGGAACCCAAACATATCCTTGCTGCTCGGTCGAAGTCGAGGAGAGGGCTACAGGACTAGAAACATAGCTGCGTACCTGTCAACACAAACACAGAGCCGTGAGGTCAGGACGAGAGCAGACCGGATCAGAGACCGATACGTGAGTAGGCACGGAACCAACAGCAGGCTCTCCTCTTCAAGCCCGGCCAACGGGGGGGAGATTGCCATGTGGGCTTGCAAAAACCCGGCTGTGTTCTTCTGTCGAGACGGCCAACCTGACACTGTGTCCGAACCTGCTGTGCCAAAAGTGGAGACCGCTGACACGAGTCTGTAGCCTAATGAAACGACTATAATTTATTTCTTTGACATTTGTCCTGTTTTTGTTAAACGTTTACCAAAAATGGCCCCCATGAATTCACCAGTTTAAGCCAATCCCAGAATCTATACTGGAGTGACTTTAAGAAGATCAAGTGCCAAACAAAGAACAAATCAACAGTTTAGAATGTAATTCATTGTTAATATAATTCTACGATATATTTTTTATGAAGTGCCAATATGTGTTTGGCTTTCCCACTGTGAACTAATGAATAGCAAATGTCAATTTTCGGCGCAGCAGTCTTTTATACCCAGATATAACATGTAAAGCCTTGAAAATGGACAAGGAGACATGGTACAAGTTTTTCAAATATGCCTTATAGGAACATGTTTCCAGTTTGTGTCATAATTGCTCCTGGTTCCTGATGAGGTGAATGTCAAGCTGGAATTAGGCTATCAAATTACACCCCACCTTAATTCATGTTATTTTACTGTGCTGGAAGGAAACTGTCTTTGAAGCTAAGTATCAAGTACACATACTGTTATTTATGGGATATCAAGAAGACAGATCATCCCCATAGCACATCAGTAGTTTGTTTTTAATGCAAATTAAATATGTTACAGTTTTTGTCATTCTAGCCTATGTTGTGTGGGGTTTAACGTCTGATATGGAATTGCACAAGAGATGTTCTCCACTCTGTCCCAAGTAGCTAGGTGGGGAGTGGGGGACAGAGACAACATTCTGTTAAAGCTGCACCTCTGTTACAGGGGAAATCATCTTTTTTTATCAACTGACACTTTGCCCAGCTCATTTCTATTGTACGATATTGACAGATTGAATCCGAATGATCTCTACTGTCATATGAGGTCTAGTTGTCACAGAGACTTTTAAATCCCACCTGAGTTCCCCCATCCTAAATAATGTTAGTTGGCGTCACAGGTGCGATTATGAAATGTGCATCCCCTTACAGGTGTTCTATGGGAGGCCCTCTGGAACATTCTATCAGTCAGTGTTCACCACCTCATGGTCATTACTCTGGTAATGGTCTGTAGCACCGTATTATCCAAAAAACATGTATTATTAAAACTGACACAGTAATTATGACCCCCACAGATTTGTAGGGAATATCTCAGAGGATGTTATACATGAATGTGCTGTTCAGTTAATTACAAAGAACATGAATGATGTAGCGTTCAACAGCCAAATTCTGCGGTTCTGCTTGAAGCAAATTCCATAGCATGCCCCTCTTACAAGACTGGTTACCTCCTTTGAACTGGACTTTATAGGCAGTATTGTGATTCATTATTTATCAGAGGATAGCTTCAAAATCTGACAGAATTTTTGATGATATGTATTCACAATGCATGCCATAATTGCAAAACCACAGCCTTTCTTTATGCGAGCCAGCAGATCTTTTACAAATTGAATTTGTGCAACTATGTACATTTTTGAGCAAAGAATGTCCAATAACAAGCTAAGAACTGCTTGTTCTTGGATGTAACACAGGGGACAAATTATGCAAATGCCAGTGTTCATATTAATGGGGAAATTATTAGCGTTTCAAATATCACAAAACTGGACACAGTAGTAGCAATAGCATAGGCTGTAACACAGTAGGATATAAGCAACTTGTTGGAGATCTGTGCAGAGTATCAGAGAGGTAGGAAGAGGGAAATGATGCAAGAATACACATCTGTTCCTTAACATCATTTGTAAGTATTTTCTTCAAGGAAAACTCAGTGTTTCCCCATGCAGAAGCACATCATTTTCTACAGATTTTATTTGGTTTAACTGTTCTCTAAAATTAGTGTTTTAAATATCTATCATGTATGTTGAGTTCTTGATTATATATAAAATACCATTTTACTGCTTGCTGTCTGATTATTTGATGGATTGATTTTGTCTGATAATTGTGAAAACGATATGATTTATATTGATAAGGTAATGCGTCAGAATTGAACAATAAAACTCAAAAAATGCGTCCATTGCACTACTTTATAGCAATTATTTCTTATCTCATGCTCTCTTAAGAGATAACAAGACACAGTTCAATCCTGGTGATTTTCACCAAATGAAATTTGTCTGATCAGAAAACTGACCTGTTCTCTGTTGACACTTGTTTTCTGACTGTCTGTCTCAAATTATCTTTGTGACATGTTGAGTCATGCACCAACAGTGCATGCACAAGCACACATTGCTAATGACATACAGGGCACACAAAAAAGTACAACATCTACTAGTAAATGGAGCGGTCAGAGAATGTTTCACTACTCCAAGATGACCTTCTGTTCATACAAAAGTACAAACACGTCAAGATTTGTATAAAAACAAAAGGAAAAAGTTCATGTTTGTGCTACAAAAAGCTTTGTACAGTATGTGGGCATACATTTTACCAACAGCTATATGCAAAGAGCTTCCATTTATGCTTTGAACAATTCAAGAGACAATTCAAAACCATTCTGAGATACTTATAGCTCTCCAGCTCTCCACACACTCATTTCATTTGGAAGAGTTTAACTATTCCCAGTCCGTGAGTGATTCAGTTTTGTTGTGAAGAAAAATTATTTATATCGGGCTGCATGTTGCATATTAGCCACTAGATGGCAGCATCAGCCCTTGAACTGCATCTCGATGACGGTACAGAGAAAAATGAATGAGCTGTCCAAACACTGTAGAACCTCCAGATTTATTTATGCATCACCAACCTCACATGAAAAAAAGCCATCTTAAATAAAAAACAACGTTATGTAGAAAGAACCCACATACATAAACTTATCACAAATGGTGAAAGAATGACCGAAAGGAAATATTATTTGAAAGCAAGAAATAAAATGAAGTCAAGGGGATTCTGATCAACAAGAGATAGTCAGGCAAGGGTGCGAATAGAAGGATATGCATGAATGAGCATATGTACATATGTACATACATACACATACAAACATTCAGAGGAATAAGACACATAATACAAGGACAATGGTTATCTTTTTCACTTGGATGCATAGATTTTGACAAAATAAAATACACAGTGTTTCATTTGGAGGAGCTAGTGACTGTTTTTTTTTTTTTTTTTTTTTCTCGTTTTTTTGGTAACCATCCGAAATAAGTCCAAACTGTACAGACCCATTACACAACAGGCCTAAAACACACCCCATCCCACCCCACCCTCCCCCTTCTCACATATACACTTCATGTTTGACAACTTCGTCTGCTTCATTACGTTCTTCAGATAGGAATGCATATATTTTACTATTCAGGTGATATTGCCTCTGTAAATATTTATACTATAAAAGCTCAGTAGGGAAAGAAAAAAAAGAAAAACGGTTTTAAAGAGTAATAACAAAAATGGCATCTTCACTTCTTAAGTTGTGCTTTAAAATGGCATTAAACAAGCAGATCATTAAGACAGTGCCCTTGGAAAAAAAGATATTTAGCATCTGCTGGTGGGAGGTCTATTAACTGAGTATACTGTTTATAATTGAAAAGAGGGAGCAGTATATGGAGATGATGTATTCTACTGGGTTGACTCGTGTGCTCGGAGAGTAGCATGTTTTGGCAGTACACGCAGTGTTTGTGTGGTCTTGTTTCATGAACGGTTCTGAGAGGGTCTCTCCGGGGGTCATCTGTAGTGCATCAGCGTGGCGGCTAGTTTTTCAATTGCGTTCAACCCTGTGTGAAACTACGGTTAATCCCTGTTTCATGCAGTAATACAGAGAGATGGAGACTGACTGCATCGTTTGTTTTTGGGGAACTGAGATTACACAAACCAGACTGTTTAGTGCATAAGCCCTGGTTTCAACGTCGTACAACAACACACACACAAAAATGGCCACAACGTAACAATTGTAAAAAGTGTTTAAACCTTTCCGCTCACTATAAATACAAAATAAAAAGACATATGCAAGTGTTGTGTGTGTTGCTGCGATCTCTAGCTTATGTTCTGTGTCATCAGAGTTCAACGAGTCCAAACAGAGTGTTGTGTCATGATGGTGGCACTGGATGAAGGGACATGTTTCGTGTTTCTGTCCAAACAAAGTGTGTCAGTGCGCATACCCCATGCAAAAACTGCAGAATATACATTTAGAATCAGAATCATTACAAAAGCATTTTCAAAAGTATTACAAAAAGTGGGTGTTTGGCCGCCAGCACAGGTAGTAGCTAGAGTGTCTCTCTCCACACTCTTCTCGTCTGTTTGTTTGTAATGTCTCTTTTTCCTTCCTCTTCTTCTTCTTCTTCTTCTTCTTCTTCTTCTTCTTCTTCTTCTTCTTCTTCTTTCCAGACAAAGTGACCTGGAGATCTTATATGTTGTGCTTTAAGTACAAGTGAACAAAAGCAAAGTCCTCCCTCTCTCTCTCTCCCATGTCAACTGGATCAGTTTTTTTTATGCTTTTGTCGCAGGGACATTGCTTGCCAAAAAAGGAGGTTACTGAGATTTCCAAAAAAGTGTGTGTGTGTGGGGGAGAGATGGCGTGATCTGGTGATCTCCCACCAGGGGGCAGTAATGAAAAAGCATTCCCTCGCACACGCACACGCACACGCACACACACACTCACACGCACACAAAAGCACACATCTGCATCAGGAGAGTCTCTCTCAGATGTTGAGCTTGGTGACGGGCCTCTCACGGCCGCTGTCGGCGTTGGGATTGTTGGGCCGCTTGCGGTTGCGCTTCATCTTGGACAGGTCCTTGTCGAAGACCTCGCCTGAGCGCAGCGCCGACACCAGGTCGTCAAACTCGCCGTCCTCCTCGCAGTTCTCCTTCGCCTTACGGGCCTTACGCTCCTTATCCCTCTGCTCCTTCATCTAAGAGCACAGAGAAAGAAAGACAGAGAGAGACAGACAGAAAGAGAAAGAGAGGGAGAGAGTGAAAGAGAGAATGAGAGAGACAGAAAGAGAAAGAGATAGAGAGCGAGAGAGTGAAAGAGAGAATGAGAGGGACAGCAGAGGGTATTGAGCAAATAGACTTCACCTCTGTTAACAATAAGGATCTATCAAATTGCAATTCTGGTGACTGGTTTGTCAAAAATATAGAGACAAACACTGAAGTCTAAAGACAAATCTTGGCATTGCACAAGACATAGAGAAAAGGTGTGTGGGTGGAAGTGTGTGTAAGCAGGGGGTGCTTTGATCTGCTCCAGCTTCATTTGTCTTCAGGAATTTTGCACACAACAAGAAGCCCAGCGTCATAGTAGGTGGGTGCTAGCGATGAAAAGCTACACTGAACACTGTCTGATTCTTCTGTAGAGCTGTGGTGATGAGGAGGAGGGCTTCTACCTGAGTCTCCAGTTTGGACCTCCTCTCCTCCTCCTCCTTGCGCCTGCGCATGTTGTCGTTGTCCTGCTTGGCCTCGAAGAAACTCTGCAGGAATTGGTCGAAGATCCCGAAGAACTCGTCCGGCTGCATACGGCCAGGGTCCTCGCCAAAGTGGGTGACCGCCTTCTGGAACTAGGGTGAAAACAGAGGTCAGAGGTCATTTTGAGGTCATACATTTGAATGTGGGGTCGGTCAGATGCTGTGGGGAAGGTATACGACACTGAGAACAAAGAAAGGTGCTCTCCTCTAACTGATGTGTTACAGGTGCTCATTTAATGTGAGTTTCTATTCTAGGACTATACCGGCCCTGAGTTAAATATATGTTTCTTTACAAACACACACACACACACACACACACACACACACACACACACACACACACACACACACACACACACACACACACACACATATACAGCCGCGGAAAAAATTAAGAGACCACTTCAAAATTATCAGTTTCTCTGGTTTTACTATTTATTGGTATGTGTTAAAGTAAAATGTACATTTTAGTTTTATTCTATAACCTACTGGCAACATTCCTACCAAATTTCAAATAAAAATATTGTCATTTAGATAATTTATTTGCAGAAAAATGACAATTGGTCAAAATAGTAAAAAAGATGCAGTGTCTTCAGATCTCGAATAATGCAAAGAAAACAAGCTCATATTCATTTTTAACCTACACAATACTAATGCTTTAACTTAGGAAGAGTTCAGAAATCAATATTTGGTGGAATAACCTTGATTTAAAATCACAACTTTCATGTGTCTTGGCATGCTCTCCACCAGTCTTTCACATTGCCGTTGGGTGACTTTATGCTACTCCTGGCGCAAGAATTCAAGCAGCTCGGCTTCTTTTCATGGCTTGTGACCATCCATCTTCCTCTTGATCACATTTCAGAGTTTTTTTTATGGGATTGTCAGAGCAAAAGGAAGCAAGTTTTTCTTCCGGGACAACGTTGTACTTTGCCTGGCTGAGGTTTGTAAAAGACCATAAGGATTGAACCAAAGCCGACTGGAGGGTCTCCTAGTTCGTCTTCTCTGATGAGTCCAATTTCACAATAGGTGCAAGACTCTGTGGCTTGTAGGCCTCTCCAGGTCTCCGTCTAACCATCAGACGACCATGTGTTGGGCAAAGCTGAAAATTGGACTCATCAGAGAAGACGAACTAGGAGACCCTCCAGTCGGCTTTGGTTCAATCCTTATGGTCTTTTACAAACCTCAGCCAGGCAAAATACAACGTTGTCCCGGAAGAAAAACTTGCTTCCTTTTGCTCTGACAATGTTCCCCAACTCTGAGAAGTGTTTTTTCCAGCAGGGCAATGCTCCATGCCACACAGCCAGGCCAGTAAAGGTGTGGATGGAGTATCACCAGATCAGGACCCTGTCATGGCCAGCCCAATTTCGAGACCTGAATCCCATAAAAAAAACTCTGAAATGTGATCAAGAGGAAGATGGATGGTCACAAGCCATGAAAAGAAGCCGAGCTGCTTGAATTCTTGCGCCAGGAGTAGCATAAAGTCACCCAACGGCAATGTGAAAGGATGGTGGAGAGCATGCCAAGACACATGAAAGTTGTGATTTTAAATCAAGGTTATTCCACCAAATATTGATTTCTGAACTCTTCCTAAGTTAAAGCATTAGTATTGTGTAGTTTAAAAATGAATATGAGCTTGTTTTCTTTGCATTATTCGAGATCTGAAGACACTGCATCTTTTTTGCTATTTTGACCAATTGTCATTTTTCTGCAAATAAATGATCTAAATGACAATATTTTTATTTGAAATTTGGTAGGAATGTTGCCAGTAGGTTATAGAATAAAACTAAAATGTACATTTTACTTTAACACATACCAATAAATAGTAAAACCAGAGAAACTGATAATTTCGAAGTGGTCTCTTAATTTTTTCCGCGGCTGTATATATATGAAAATTACACACTGCTATTTCGTCCTTTTCTTCCATTACCAATGGTAACCTGACACATAAATTACTCGGTGACATTACCACGGCATCTGATAGACTCCACAGGGCACTATAAGAGCAGCCTTAAAACCCTTTTTAAAAGAAACCCGCCTTTGAAAGCGATACGCCTGGTCCACCTCAGTTCAAATTTAACTGGGCCTCTTTTATTTTTTTTTAACTTTCAGGGACTCCAGCGTCCCCAGGCTTTAATACCCCCACCCTCACACGTGTGTATGCAAGCTCAGGTGATTTAACCCTTACGCTGTAAAACACACACAGCCACATGAGGTAAGGTGAATGGGTAATTCCAAACTTTTTAAGAGTGGGGACTTCAAAAGCGGCCGCTGAGCTAACGTAAATGCGCTGCTACCGCATCCATGGGAGCACCGGGTTTGAGTTAGACACCAGTCTGCGCTTCAAGGCTCCCATAAAAACTTTTAAGGCCGCCGCCACCGTTACCGCCGCCGTCTACTGGCCTCCCCTGACCTCCCAGGGGGTTCATGGGCACATTCAGCAGCCCCAGGCACCAGACCTAGGGTGTCTCACCAGCTCTTTGGCCTCCTGTAGGGAGTCCTCCACGTCAGAGAAGCTGAAGCCAGCCACCGTGATGAACTGGCTCACCACCAACACAAACTTGTCGTTGGAGTTTTGGGGGCGACTCCGCTGGTACTGCAGCTCCTGTGGGGTACAGAAGGACAGTATTTGACCCACTATCAATACAATAATTGTAGTATCATAAGCACATTTATCACATTGATGATGTACTACAATACTACATTTACATATATGATTCATCCTCAGCACATTGTAGTACATTACAGAATACTTTGCTGATGTTCTGCATCACACATACGATCTGTATAAAGCGCCATATTTAACACATGCATGACAAAATACATGACAAAATAATGTATTTTATATACCAGGAATATTCATAATAAAGTAATCATGCAGGTTGATACATTTTTGGTTTAAACAAAATAGCTTTTAAGACCTATTTCGCTTTAGAACTGATTTTTTTAAAGGAGCTGATTCATTTTTGGAGAAGTACAGATCAGTATTGAGTCCACCCCCCCCATCCCCCACTTACAGCGCCATGCGGTGAGAAAGGGGAGGTAAAGGCAGAGACTCACTGTTTCCACGCTCTTCAGGCCGGTGCGTATGGTATTGATCTCCTTCTCCATCTCTGTCATGCTGAGAGAGAAGAGGAAATGAGCAAACATGGTCCCATTAAACTGATCACAGAACAAATGTCCTTCCTCGCTTTATGTCCCTCGCTCTGTGTTCTTCATTACCAAAGTCATAGTAATGTTCCGTTCTAAATCAATGAAAACTTTTTATTTCATTCCTGTTTAAGATCAATAGAGAGATAAATTATGTGACTATGGAGGGTTATATGACATTTTTGACTTTATAGGTTGTCTTATAGTTCTTACTTGACTTTGGCAGCTTCTGGAACATTCTGCAGCTCTTCGTGGAACACGGCCACTTTGGGGTATTTCTGCTCCAGGATGGTGATCAGGTAGTGCAGGAGAGTGATGTTCCTGACCAAGACAAGTAGAGAGTATGACTTTAAACACACACAGACACACACAAAAAGACAGACAGACATGTGGATGCACTCACACACACAAACACACATACACACACAAACACTCTTTCTACATTGATGCAGTAGATTAAGATAAGTCACAAGATGGAGGATTCTTCTCCTTACTTGTCGATGCTGGACTTGGTGTCTGCGATCTTGTTGAGGGAGGACACTTTGAAGCCGTAGGCGTTCCCCCGCTGCCCTTTGTTCATGTAGTTGCCGAAGGCGAGCACAACCTCCAGGAGCTGCCGCAGGTTGCGGCTGTTCAGGACCTCTTTGGAGGCCTTGGAAAGTGCTGGGAAAGACGGAAAAGGACCGATTTTTACAGACTTTCCTTTAATAAAATAAAATGCAACAATAAAACAGCATGGGCAAAACAGCGCTGTCCGAGTTGGATTTACTTGTGTGTTATGCATTTGTTCCCTGGAAATTGCAGATAAACATCTGAAAATATAGATATGCACAGACTTTCCCTCAATAAAAAAATGACAATAAAACTGAGTAAAACTGATAATAAAACAGCGTAACCAAAGCACTTCTCTGGCCACACTGAGGCCTCTTGGGTGTGTACAGTAGATACTCCATTGAGTGGGTCCCACAGGCAGCACTGTGGTCTGCATAGATTACTCAAAGAAAATGTAATCAGCTGGGTCGCTATAGTTACTGGTGTATCTGGAAATAATGGAGCCATTCAGCTTTTGTTTTCACCACATAATGTTTGGCCATACCTTCAATTTTTGGTTTGACCTCAGCGATCCTTTCGGCAAACTTCTTCTTGAAGTAGAGGGACTGCAGTCTTTGCTGGTAGTGATCAATTCTGCCCACACAAACAAATGACGACACACACACAAACACACACACACACACACACACACACACACACACACACACACACACACACACACACACACACACACACACACACACACACACACACACACACACACACACACACACATACAGACACATACATCATGCTCGTCAGAATAACACCATGACTAATGGTTCACAGACCTACGATGTGCATTTTAAAGGGGTAACTCATTTAAGAAGGATTACATTCGGGGCGAGATAATGACGCTAGCTGATGCAAAGGTCTTTATCACATGCTAAAAACCTTCCGCTAACACGCTGGCTGGTACTATAAACTCAGAACATCCCTTCGCTCCTCCGCCACCTCCACCAGAACAGAACAGCCACGTTTCCATAGCTTCATTGTTTTCGCACAGCAACAACATCACAAGAGCCATCTATTCCTGGAAGGAAGTCTCCCAGCTCCATATAAAACACAGCAGTAAGAGTTCCAATCCAGCACCTGCAACTTGTTTGTGGCAACTCTGGTCAACTCTTATCTACATCTTAAACTACTGTTGCTGTCCATCTGGGCTTATCTGATAGCCAAGTCAATCACTGAATTCTCTGATGAAGAACAGACTATGTTAGATAATGGTCTATTTTCATTAACATCTGATGGTCACAGTTAGCTAGCGATGTGACCACAGACTGTTTGACTGATATATGACTATTCACTATGAAATGACAGCAATCCCAAAGGCATCCTGAAGCACCCGGGGAGCCTTGAGTCATGAAATCCTTCCTGTCCCTCAAACACAATAATGAGAGCTCTACCCTGTCCTGGATATGTTGAGTCATAACCTTCACCTCCACCCAACCCCTGCCAACCCTCCGCCACACACACACACACACACACACACACACACACACACACTCTCCTTCAGGACAGCTAGATTTGTTTAGGAGTCTAGACACCACAGACTGCTTTAGTGTGCGTCACGCTGCAGTGTGTAGTTTGTATAATAGGTTCCAGTATGCCATGGAGGGGTTTATCAGGGCCTGGTTTGATGAGCTGCGCTGATACAGACTAATGATCTCTGCTTCGCACGAATGAGGATTGTCTAGGGGTAACTTTAAGCCAGGTACGTTGTTATTCATGAGTGGAAAACAGGGAAGGGATCTAAACTCAAGGGGAGACATAAGGGTCTAATCTTAGTACAATAAGGTCTTTTCCCTCAAACAGTGGTCACAAAAAAGGTCTTAAAGATCAGACATGACTTCTATGGTTGACTCCTCCCTGGGATTGTATCTGAGCCCAGAGTAATGAATACAGGTTGGTATAGGATATCATGCAGTAAACCTCTGTGGACAATTTACTGAATAACAACAGCTTTGTAACTGTTTAGTTCCTTATTGAATCTTTCACTTGACCTGACTTGTGAGGTCTTAGGTCAGTGTGGCGTGTGTAACAGCGTGTAACATGTACCTGCTCATCTCGTAGAGGAAGCGGTCGGCTTTGGCCATGCGGTCCAGCTCGTGCCTGTGTTCCTCCAGCAGGTCCACGTCAGCTTTCTCTGGGACAAACTTCAGCAGCTGCACGCACACACACACACACACACACACACACACACACACACACACACACACACAAACACACACAGAAAGAGATCATTACAGTTAGAGAGACTCTAACTGCGGCCAACACTAACAAATATCTCCATTCTGGTACAGTGTGGAGTGTTTTCCTAATTTCACCACTCACACTACAGACTATTCTCTATGCTAAAGGTGATGGTGATGCGCAATGATTTGTCAGCTTTATTCTTACAAGGTATCCTAGAACAAAGTCGCCCTTTTTTCAGAAGCACTGTTTGCCCTTTCTCACAAGCACTGGTTGTTTGTTAGTGGGTTTAAAGTAGTAGCATCCTCCCTTTAAAGGTGCATTAAGGATTAATAGGTATTCGCTAAAGGTATGCTAGCAGCTAAAACTAACGAAATCTCTTGAAATGTGCTGACTTTGACATTATGACAAACTAATTACTCAACGACTGTCCTTACACAGTCAAACATCAATCATGTGCAACACAAGACTAAGCAAGACGGCAAATAAGCTACTTACTAGATCGGCAGAAGGTAATCAAAGTCAGGTCGGCGGGCATCGGCAGGCAAAACTACAGAAGGCAGTTATATGCCTATCGACCCTGCTATGCCATTGGCACGGACGCAATTCTCCATATTAAAAGTCATTGTAGCGCCCCAATTTTTTTTAAGCTGTTATTTTAAGGTTAAACTGCTTATCCTAACCCTAATCCTGAAGCATAATTGTTGCATATTGTGCCTTTAAACAAGCACATTGAGATATTGGCACCAAAAAAGAGACTTTCACATGGAATGCTATGGACCCTAATAATATACCATTACAGAAATGAGAGAGAGAGAGAAGACAGAAAGAACGGCTCTTTCAGCAAGAACATATGAAGGACATTATCTCTAGGTTGGCAAGCTTGTTAGTGCTTGACTGTCAACTGTCTGGACTACTTTTGCTCGATTTCCAAAAAATCCTCCTGATACTACAGCAGTTCTTAATCCAACTATGATGGATTCAGCTTCTGGGATTAAGCCCTTCATCTTGACTGGATATGACAGAACAGTGGGGGAAAAGACTGAGAGAAGTACAAGAAAAGAGAGACTGAAAGAAATTAGAGAGAGAGGGAGAGAGAGAGAGAGAGAGAGAGATAGAGAGAGAGCTAGAGAGAGAGAGGGAGATAGCACCAAGCAGCTGGAAATAATTGGTGTCTGGGCCATATCATGGCAGACTTCCTAACAGCCCTCAGATGCCTTCCTCTCCAATCCTCTAAATGTTCTCCATCAGCATGCATCGTCCAGCCGCAAACGAATGCCCCAGCAGCCAGTAACGACATGGCGGAGTTTCTTTAATTTCTTTAATTAGAATGAATCGAGATCAAAGCAGCCCAGTAAAACATTTGATTGCTCCGATATTGGTCTGGCATAGCCTGTGTGAAGAAGGCAGTTAGTCACGTTATGGTCTCCGTGATTACTGTGACTCACTGGGTACAGCCTGATGGAAATACACAAGATGGAGGAATACACTGAGAATTGAGGGTATCTTTGGTTGCAACTAGCATTCCTATTGGACGGAGCACAGGTACATGCTCATGGAAGATTTATCAATCTTTATCTATATTTAGCTTGACTGACTTATCCAATCTTGCTGGCTGAAAGCTTAAAATAATTGTTGTATTCTTTTTGCACTTTTGTAATTTTCTACTCAGTTCTGTTTGGGTGGCTTTGGCTTCTAATTCAAAGTGTTTTTTAAAAAGTCCCTCTTTCAGATGACCTTCCATTGCAGATATTGCAGACAGTGGCCATATCCATTACAACAATTCAAGGTCACCATTTTAAGCTATTTCGTTTGCACACACATCCTAAATATAGCCACCCACTCCAGATATGTTGCATTCAGTAGCATAGGGCTAACATAAACATGTGCAGATCTTCTGCTTCAGTCTCAGCCTGTGGATGGGGTCCCATCTCTCACCTGCTCCAGCATGTCCTTGGGCAGGTCCTCCTGCTCGTCCATGCTCATGATGGCCCTCTTGATCTCTTCATTTGACAGCTTCAATCTGAAAAGGAAACAACAAGTGTCTGGATTTGTTTCAAACGATGCCTTACATGTACTAGCTAAAGCCCTGGGGTTCAGTGGGAATGTGCAGGCATTTGGGTTGATGTTGCAAATGTGATTGTATTTAACAATGCAACATCCACACCTGCCAGATCAGATATATGAGAGCAGTGTGTGTAACTGCTTAATTTGACAGAGAGGAGGCAAAACTAGTTCTAATCCTGCACACAAGGTTTCTTAAAAAAAACAACTTTGAACCACACTTCCTCTGAGGTCCTTCTGAGGTTTCAGCTGGCTTATGTGCGTACACAATAAAATGTGAATGCTACAAGCTCATTGGAATGGTGATAAACTGGAAAACATTTCTGCAAAGTTTGATACGATAATGCTTGATTAGGACCGGGTACAGGCCTAATAGAAATAGTGTTGATACTGAACATATGAAGTACTTATTGACTCTCCCTTTTTAGGCCCTCACTTACTGAAGATCTGCAAATGCAGAGGCAACTTTTTAACACCCGTTCAGACATATACAGGATGTTATTCCAGTGGGCTTTAGTGCAGACAGATTCTTTCAAATGAGTGACACAATATACTGTGTCCATTTACATGCTGAGCCAGTCGACCATACGGATATTCCTTGTTGCTGATCTCAGGTTTGTATCCACAAGTCTAAACTAAATCATCATTGAGGAAAACGAGTTTGAGAGTTCCATCATGGACTGGCCATGGTTGTCATGTATGGTTAAACAAGCACCGGGAAGACGTCAGAAACCTGCTCTTCCAGGCGAGGTGCCACGGAGAGCCCGAGAACCCTGCCAAGGGCAACAGGTGGCATGAGGCCTGGGATAGAGAGGGACTGGGTTGAAAAGCATCGCCGCTGGAGCGCACCAACCCAGCCGGCCATGATGCCAGGAACTCTGTAACTGGGCCGAGAACAGCCTCGCAGTAAAAGCTGGAGAGTGTTAGAGAGCTGGATGGAGCCGAAGCCAGCACACCTCATTAAGGTAGAGCGAACACTACTAGCTTCATAGAAGGGAGTAGGGAGATATTGTGTGCGTTTGTGTGTGTGTGTGTGTGTGTGTGTGTGTGTGTGTGTGTGTGTGTGTGTGTGTGTATGTGTGTGTTTGTGAGGGAATGTTCTGGGGCTACGGACAGGTCATGAAGACTCACAGACTGAGGAGTGAAGACAAGCTGTTTTGCTGTTCAGAAGGGGGGCAGTGTGTGCGAGTGTGTTGGGGGTTGTGCTTTGGGTGACTGCGAACAAAAGATTCTGGAGACAGGAAATGATATAAAATAACCCAAATTCCAGGGTCCCTGCTCACAGCTGTCCAATAAAGAGGAACGCGAGGGAGAAAAAACACGGTTTTCTCATACGTGTGTACTTGAGTGTGTATACTTGCATGTTTCCATGACGACCCTTGAAGAGCAGCGATGAAACCGAAGAGGAACTTGGCCAAAGTCATCCCATTAAAAAGATTAAATGTAATGCTTGGCTGGCGAGAGCCCTTTAACACACTGTCAACCGTGACGAATATTCTCCTGAGTGTCAAAACGAGCGATCGCTCAAAGCGGAATAAAGCGCAATTCGATTGTTATTTGATCGTGACGTAACGCGTAATATAATTTAACGTCTATGCGTGGTTTCAAGGCGGACATAAGGGGAGACCCCTGGGAGTGGGTAATGGAAAGTGTAAAAGACAACATGGCATTCAAGCGAAAGTTGAAACGAGGTTTGACGACAGATTAGCACTCACCGCGAGAGGAGGATGTTGCAGTTCTGCGCCCGCCGGCCGTCGATAACCGACAGCTCCTTGACCTTCTTTGTTGTTGTTGTGTCATCCTCAGAGTCTTTCTGCAAAGACCACAAACAAAACAATATGAAAATCACAGCACCGTTGTACACAGTAATAAGGTCACAAACCAATCCATCTGTCTTCATATATTTCTACAGTGCATGAGTGAGATCTTGAAGTCTGATCTCATAGAGGTGCTGTCTACAGAATAAGGACTGTGAGGCTTTCCCGGGGCCTCTCGAAGCACACTGTCTAATTCACCCTCTATGAACCACTCATATCCATAGCAACTACACAAACACAGCAGACATAACAGACCAACATGAATATGATACATCGCCATCCCAAAGACACACAAACACAGGCCAATGAAACACAAACCAAGAACACAGAGAGACTCCCGACTAATCCTTCATCCCTGTACAGCGCTATTTCTTTAATTGCAAGCGAACAGCTGGGGAACAGACTTTGTAGAAATGGCTGGCCATGGAGTATATATATTTTATTTGGGGGGAGGAGGATTAACAGGGGTTTGGGGGGGGGCATAGGTTTGCTTTTTAGCAAACGGATATCTGGCCTTATTTTATTGTTGCGAGAACTCCAGCTGCTAGCGAAACTGACTGCATGCTACAAATCCAATTTCGGCTAATTATGCTCAGAAACATCTTGAACTGGTCACTAATAAGCTGAAACAGTCCATTCATCAACATGATGAGATTTTCTTTTTTTCCCACTCGTCTCTCCCTCATTCCCTCTTTCTTTTTTTTATTTCAAATTGCAGTTCACATGACATAATGTGACCAGACTGGCCTATAATCACTAAAATATGCCTTTGGACGACGACGGGGGAGACCTTTCAAACAGCTCAAGCGAGCTGTCCGAGAGCATCGGATGAGGATGAGGAAGGGTGAGCTGCGATGAAGATGATGCAAACAGACAGTGAAAGTGAAGCGAGCTGATAAAGGTTAAAGGTCCTGACGGCGAGACCACTTACCTGTCTGAGGTGATTGAGCGTAAGGAAGTCCTGGAGGGCAGATGAAGAGCAAAGGGTAGGGGGAGGTGGGGGGGGGAAGAGCAACATTCATTAGCAGAGAAGAAAACAGGAAGAGAAGAGGGGGAAGCCATATCAGTACATCAACAAGCAGGAACACAAAAGTGAGCAGGCGATAGGAGCAAAAGGAGAGGCCTAGAAAGGGCGCAAAACTTTAAAGGCAACTGTGAAATGCTGTCAGCAGATCTAAAGATTTTAAAGCAACATGTGTCGGGGGTTTTCATGCTAAATACATGGTTTGAGGTTTCATGTTGATTTTGTTATTCATAAAATACGCTGTTGCTAAAAAAGATGTGCTAGTCATGTAGTGGTACAATGAGGTACAATGTACAATGGCTAATATTAGTGCACAACTTGACTTGCAAATGAATGAATACGCACACTGAAGACTAAACCAGACTGGTGAGAGGTGATCCAGCAGTAGCGTTAGCACATACACTGTTATGGTCAGGCCATGAAAGTTGACAAAGTTCATAAACGTTCCCCCAGTTCCAGCCTGATAAAAATACACTGAGGCTAGATAAATATCCAGCAGCTCTGTTTTGTTGTGGTCTGGTGTCTGGAAATTCATAGACCACTGTTAAAACACTATGAATAGCATTAGCAATACACTTCTTGTCCAGGAATGCTATCTTATCACACACGCTCTGTTTCATGTAAAGACACCAAACTGGTCACTGGGCCCAGCCAGTAGTGTAAGTGATTCGTGTGTG